>NC_072740.1:29034880-29286221 GCF_026930045.1 Uloborus diversus | reverse complement strand
ATCCTGAACAACTGAAATAAGCTGACTGCAACACGTCGCTTTAACATTCAATACAATATGACATCCATCAATGTTTTTGCAAAATAAATCAATCAAATTTATGATTAAGTTCTGCGATTGAATAAGAATTTACATATTAAGGTTTCTTTTTCCAAAAAAAAAAAAAAACTATCTTTATGGCGTCGTACATTGTACGCGCAGTTTACGCTGTTGAGCAATCACGATTGCTTATTGTTCTCACTTGACTGTTTTGAATTCCTATGATTTTATTCTCTCCACCCCCCCCCCCCCCGCCTCGCACTGCAGCAGCACCGTCGACCGTCCTCACGATGCTGCTCCTCTAGCGAAAACCGGCTCCAGGTTGCGTCACTTACTTACCTACACCTACACACACACATACACTTACACACACATGCATACATACAGACACCTATACATAAACACACAAACACATACACACAAACACACCTACACATACACACAACTACTAATACATACACATACCCCCCACACACAAACAAACCTACCCCCTCCCCACACACACAAACACACACACGCCTACATACACACACACAAACACACACACACACACACACACACACACACACACACACACACACACACACACACACACACACACATACACTCGTGATTGCGAGAAACATAATTTGAATTCAAGATGTCAAAGTTCAAATTAATTTTTCTTTTTATAGTTACTCTCATCTTAATTAAAAACTCATGGAGTATGAGTTGACGTTTAAATTTTTTTTCCACTCTAGAGGGACTCCCAATTTTCTTTTAAATACAACACAATGTGTCTGTATATGGAATTCTCTGAATTTTACAGAACGAGGTAAGTGAAAACTAAACAAAAGTTTAATTTAAGTGTCACACGTTAATGTAAGTAGCAGAAACTATAAAGAAAGGTGTAATTAACCCTCAAGTTTTAAAAAGTCGTAAACACTTAAAATTTTCGAGTTGGTGTTATTTTTTGACTACTAGTACTTTTAATGTTTCGTCCATATTGATTAAATTAATTTCTGATTTGCTCATGCTAAAATGAATCCTAGTGCTTCTACCAAGAAACCTAGTTTAAAATGTTATATTAAAAGTAATATTAACCACTTTAATTTCTGTCATACCTTTCATCTGACTGTTTTACTGGCATTTAATAATATGCTTATCGAACTAACGAACCCCATTTTCTTTTATTCTAATCAAACCAATCGCATCAGAGCTGCTACGTTATGAAGTTCGTACCTTATCAAAATGATATGTATTACAATTTTATAAAGACTGTTTCTGTCATATCTCTTCCTATCCTCAATAAGTAGCAATCACAAAAAAATCGTCAATAGTTCTGGCATCCCCGATATTTCGAAAACAATTACTTTTCGTCTTTAAGAAATAGCGGACATCTTCCCTGCTTCAATTAAAGGATATATCCTTCTGCTTCGGTAAATCTGAATTCTGGAAATGTCATTTGTTTCTCTAGTTTTTTATTGTCTCGAGAAAAGTTACAGAAATCAATGACATACGACAAGGTTTGAGATGAGAAGTCGTCTCTTGCCATGACCAGCTTTTGTCATCTAAAAATTTCTGTTGTTGTCTGAAAGTGTCAATTTCTCTTGAATTTTGCTTCAATATTCAGCAGTAAGCACTATATGCTTCTATATTCTTTAGTTTCACAAATTTTAATTCTTAGTTTTTTCCATTACTGAACACTTCATGAAACTTACGTTTATTTCTAGTGCATTTAATTATATAAAGACGTTTTTTAAGGATAGAAATGTTGCTTGGGCTTTTTTTTTTTTCAAGACGTGAAAATACTCCTTTATTTTTTTTTTAAAGTTTTTGTAGGAGTAAAATGTACAAAACATTTAAAACCATGATAGTTATCAAAAGCACATAGAAACTAACTCTCTGAGGATGAAGTAGAAAATGACAGCTATCAATATCAAGAAAAAATGCCTACTATTTTTTTTTGGGTCAGACAAATTGTTCGAGGATAAGTCAAAAAGTACTTACCACTTTCGTTCTATAACTTTATAAAATCAAGATAGGTGTATAACAGATACATTATTTTTCAATACTGTCTCACTGTTAGCAATGCACTTGGTCCAGCGAGCCACAAGCTTCCGTATGCCTTCCTGTTAGAAGGTTTTCGGTTGGTCATGAAGCCATTTTTGCACCGCATCCCAAACGTCCATGTCTGAGGCAAATCCCGACCTCTCAAAACTTCTTTGAGCAGTCCAAAAGATGAAAATCTGGAGGAGCAAGATCTGGGCTGGGAGGGTGTTTCAGGGTCTCAAAGCCCAACATGTTGATTGTTTCTATGGTGTGATTGGCCGTGTGTGGCCGGGCATTGCTTTGCAACAATAAAACTTTCGTTGAGAGTACACCACGGTGTTTGTTTCGAATCGCTGGCTTCATTGTTGGCTCATTGGCCAACAAAAATCTGAGCACTCCTCGCTGCTCAACTTCGGTTCAATCTGATAGCGGAGCTGACATGCTTATGCTGTTGTTACTAGACGACAACTGACGCGACCGTGGTTAGGGGGGGGGACCAATTTTGGAGGCAGAAGTTTTAGTAATTTTTGTGATTTTTTTTTAACAGGAAAGAAATCAGATTTTTTTTAACCTGAAGGATATTTTATTCATTTTTTGCAGTACACCTTGTAATTTATTTGAAGCCATTCCCACCAGAATTAGTGGAGTTAGAAGCTGCTGTCCATGGGCGGTCGCCATCAGAGCTTGTTGCTGGTGTGCATTACCGAACAGAAACCAAAATTTTTGCCTTTAATCATTATAATTTTTCTTTCTCATAAATAACAAAATTCCCTAGAATATGAACCTAATTGTGATAAAAAAAAGTTGGAAATTGCATGTTTTTGAGGTGTTTGATTACAGTGTTATGTTTTTCTACCATCTTTTTACACTTCTTGCATTATTAAATATGCAAAAAATATTTTTATTAATAATATCATCAAAGAGTTAGGTTCATATATAGTATAATTGAATATTGAATATTCACACTAATTTTCAGAACGATTGGTCAAAAACTCCTTGAGCTAGAATGTCCACCAGTTGAAAAATAGTTGTTTCGAGAAAAACGCGTTTGAGGGGGGAAAAAAAATGCTGTGAGCGTTTTCGAATCTCCACAGTCACTTTAAGTGCTCATACCATCGGAACTAATAGGAATTTTTCACTAAAATTTTGGCCACATATTCTTGACTAGTTTTACTATCATTTTATGGCATTAAAAAAAGTGGATTTTTTTTACCGGTCTCAACTGATTTCCCCCTTTAAATTCCGTGGTACTTTTTTCCCCCTTCAATTGCCAAAACTGAATTAATGTGTTAAAGTAGATGATCAATGAAAGAAACGTTCGCACTTCCTTGCGTAATTCATTGTACAACATCTTCTGTTATATTCCTTCCATTTTGCATGGCAAAAGATAAATGCTAATTCGATAGTTTGAAAACAATAGCACTTTTAACTTCAATGAATAGAATCAATTACCACACGCACCCCAGATAAATGATTTTCATGCGTAATTAAAGGGCGGAAGGAAGTTTTTCGTCTCCCCAAGTTCAACGGAGGAACGTTCCTCAGGAAATGTTTCTACATAGTTCATGTGTGCCATTACCGATTCAAAACTTTTCTTAATGAACGTGTCTACTCTAATAATAATTTGAAGCACAAGGACCTTGCTGAAGGCATGTTTTAACAAAACAGATTGTAGTTTACTTAGTTATTCTTAAAGTGGCTTGACACTTCTATCACATTTTTATAAGTTTCATAAACGCTCATTTATGACTAGAAAAAGCAACTAACATGATGGTGATTGCAACTTTTAAATCAATATCATCGTTTGGTGTGTTTTTAAATTTAAAGAAATACTACATAATTAAGCATACTGTTACTTCATTTTTCTCAAGCGTTTTTTTTTTTTCGACTACCAACTACACAGAATAAGAATTTAATTGCGCTTCAGACAAAAAGGCGTGACACATGGGACATTTCTTCCCAATAATTGTTTGGGAATAATATGTAAAAAAATCAATTTTAGACTTTTGCTTGCACTTTTCGATTTCTTTCCATTTCTCACTTTTTGCAAAGAAATCAGACTATTTTTACTCGAGTAACATGTTGAGACAAAAATAGGAAGGAGGAGGGAGATTGTTAAATGTTTTATTTAGGCAAAATGAGCAAATTTATCATCTTAGTATTACACAAGACATTCACAATAAGTTAAATATTTTCCTGGGTGTAATGTATCAGGTCTCCTCATGGTGCACCCTGGGTTACACAAAATATGCTACCGCTCTGCTGTGCTCTTCTGATTTTTTTTTTGATGAAGGTCTCAAATAATAATACAACCTGTCCGTTTAAGGGCATCCAACGATTAAAAATTCTTATCGATTAAGTTATATTGCATTATCTCAACATAAGGACATGGTCGAAAAATATTGGAGAGTTCGTAAACTATTGGCTTAAGCGCCAATGTTCGGCATTTGTAAAATATAATAAAAATATTTTTCTGCCAGGTGAAGGTAAGTAGAAGGAAAAGAACTGCCACGAAAAATAAATTCTATAGGGAATCCGCATTTTTCTGTTTAACCCCCATCCCAGCTCAGAAAATCCCATTCGAATAGAAGATCGTGCTTCCCGGTAAGACAGGAAATGAAGCAATAAGAGAAACATGTGGAAAGGGAAGAAAATATGCAGTTACATACATTCAATAAAAATGCAGAACATTTGGAGTGTGGTTACTGTCCTGACAATTTCATCAGCTTCGCGTGATTTCCAAACATTGTAACACATTTTGCTGAAAGTCAAAGCATTTTTTCCTGTCCTTATCGGTAGCTCAGTGTTTCTCGTTTTTCGCAAAGTACAAAATAACTTATGAAAAGTAGCAATTTGAAAAATAGAACTTTTCCAATAACTGATCGTTGTTTTTTCCAAAAACAAAAAAACCCCATATTGTTTGCGTTGAAGAAGGTAATGGAGTTGCTGTATTTCAATTGAGCGTTCTATAAGTATATTCATTTTACGCATATTTTTGCCATATTTAAGCAAAGATAAAACTTATATCACTTTCATTTAAATATTTGACTATTCTTTTTTCTGTTCTATGTGAAAAACTCACAAAAATATGTAAGCAACTCTAAAAATATTAAGAATCGTACGAAAATTGCTTTTTAACACTTATATTTTAAACAAATACATTTTTATGTAATTACGTATATTTCAGGCACACAAGGAAAGATATCCGTTAAAAAATAAGAGAGACCAGTTCTGTTTTTTAGTACTACATCTCCAGAATACATATGTACACTGGTGTGCAAAAATTAAGGACGAAGTCGAAAAATTAGCATATCAGCTGAACGAAGAGGCAGAGCAGACAGAAAGACTAATCAGGAGATTAAGTAAGGTGATGTACGGTAGCACATGCGCAGATATGCAGGCAGACGTAATGGGGGAGTGTCTGAGTAGTATAAAGCATGTTGTCGGTATAAGATCAGTATTTCTGGCAAAGAGATTGCACGCCGTATAGCAGTTAAAATCACACCGAGTTGCTGCCTCAGCGAGAAATGGCGAATAATCAATCTGTTAGACGACATCTGGATGCTTTTGCCCGAGGTCGAATCATTGGGAAGTTGGAGGAAGGCCGCAGTGTGACAAGTGTGGCCAGTGGCTGCAGAGTTCGAAATTGCTCACAGCATCGTTTCACGACTTTGGAGACAATTTCAAACTACAGGAACAGCTACCCGGGGGTTCAGTAGTGGTCGTCCACGAGGAACCACACCCGCAGATGACCGGTATATTGTCTTACAGGCCAGAAGAAACAGGCGGCAGACAGCGGGAGAAATTGCTAGACACACGACACAGGCGACTGGACGACCGATATCGCGTTTTACCGTGGTCAGAAGACTGCACGGTAGTGGTCTGTTTGCACGACGCCCTATACGGTGTGTACCTCTAACGCCTGCATATCGGAGAAGGCGTTCTCTGTGGTGCAGGGAACACCGGAATTGGAGAGACAATGAATGGGGACGAGTACTCTTTACAGATGAGAGCAGATTCAGTCTGAGTAGCGATTCTCATCGCATACTCATCTGGAGAGAGCGGGGAAGCCGCAATCATCCCTCGAACATCATTGAAAGGGACAGGTATGGAGGTCGCGGTGTTCTCGTTTGGGGAGGCATCATGTTTGGTAGTCGTACAGACCTTCACATCTTCGACGCAGGTTCAGTCAACGGGACCCGTTATTGTAAAGAGATTCTTCTTCCATATGTGCGTCTTTTTAGAGGCGCTATGGGTCCGCAGTTCCTTTTCATGGACGACAATGTACCATGTCATCGCACAGTAGCTGCCGAACAGCTCTTAGAGAGTGAGGATATTGAACGTATGGATTGGCCGGCACGATCTCCGGATCTCAATCCCATCGAGCATGTATGGGATTTTCTAGGTCGACGCTTGGCAGCTCGTACCTTACCACCAGTAACGATTCGGGAGCTTCGATTGGCGCTGCAAGACGAATGGGCAGCAATGCCTCAACAACTCATTGACATCCTCATTCTCAGCATGGGCAGACGCTGTGAAACCTGCCTAGCCGTCGGAGGAGATCATATCCCCTTCTAAACACCGGATGTTTCTTGCTGGACACCCATCACAGGGATATTTCGGCCTTCAGTCGCATTGCGCTCCATGCTACGTTTTCAATAAAGCTTCTTTTTATCCCTCTGATTTCTCTTTTAGTAAGTGTTGCTTACATTACACATGTCCTTACGTATTGGGGATCTTACGGTATTAAATGTGTTGATTTGGAAAGCTTTTGTACAAAGTTATATTGAAAAGACCGTCTCGTCCTTAATTTTTGCACACCAGTGTAAATATGTATGTATGTAATTATGTAGGTATGAGGGTTTTTATATGCATATAAATATTTAAATATACAGAGAGACAGGGTCTGACAAACTTTTCGGGCTTCTAAAAAATTACCTTAGCGACCAATTATTTCCCTAAATATGGCGGACAAAGGGACGGTATAAAAAGTTATATTTTGTATTTTTTCTTAAAATTCTTGTTTTGCTTCAGACTTTCAATATCTTAACTAGGCATCTCATTTTGACCGTTTTTTCAACTTATATATCAAAGACTAATGGTTGGGAAAATAGAGGTTTTGTGCGTTGAACGGGGAGACGCTGTGTATACAAAGATTTGAGCCATCTAGAACTGCTAGCTGACAGTGTGGTATCACAAGTTAGAATTTTTGGCACCATTGGATAGAAGTTTTTTCATTTTCCCACAAAACTTATCTAACAATTAGTCAATAGTTCTCTATGTTTTTGTTTTCTATGGTTTAGCTTTTTTTGTAACAATATTAGACATATTTCACCTTTGACATTTTAAAGTGATACAACATACCAATGATAGACATAGCATACAATGACTTCTTAATTACGCACTGGAGTACGGGACTTCTAAGAAAAGGTGCATAAGTGAACAAGGCACATAAGAGGGACATAAAGCTTTGAAATAAAACGGGAATATTTCTCACACACATGATGATTTTGTAAACGGGGTTTTCTGCCTTAAAAAATAAAAAAAAAAGTGAATCGAAACTGCAATTACAAAAGTAAATAAGCAATTTCATAAAATAAAGATATAAAAGTGAAAGTTGTAGGAAAATTGTGGAAAAGAGAGTATATTTTCCTTTAACTATTAAAAACAATTCAATAATTAGTAAGGCATGAACTAAAGGAACGTCGCACTTGCAACCGTGGCTAGGAAACTCTTTTTTTCCCCACGATGCAAATGTAAGTAATAATGATGCGCTTGAGGGGGAAATATCTTGCAATTTTATTAAACAATTTATTTTACGTTGTAACTACTTGCATCTGATAAAATATTAAGGTAACTTATTGACTAAATATTAAAATTTGATTTGTAATAATTTTAACAATAATGATGAAGAATCCAATTCAACTATTTAGATTTGTGTTTGTTGTATATTATTATATTTGTTTGAAAACTTATTTATGAAAGAAATTTTTTAGTACAGTAAAACCTGTGAAGTTGACCACCCTTGTAAGTTGATTACCTGTCTATGTTGACCACCAATATACACCAAATTTGGCTGAGAATCATATAACAAACCCTTAGTAAGTTGACCACTAAAGTACTGCACCGCAAATGGTCAACTTACACAGGTTTCACTGTATCCTTAAGAGAAATTGTTGTGTATGGAGAAAATGACATAGATCCATATATTCAAAACATAAAGTGGGAAAATACAATCATTGAATTGCTTTTTTGTTGCTCTTCGTAAAGATTATGCATTTTAAGACCCAATAACCACTATTGATTTTTCATTCAACTAAGTAAGCCCAGTAAAGTAAAGGGTTGTGTAAAAACAAAAGGAGTAATACGGCCTTAAATCAAGAGTTATAGAGGGGATTTAACTCACAAACACCCTCTTTGTTGTGCTCCTATATAACTTATCAAAACGGTCTTATCAAAACGGTAACCAAAGGTGTAAATACAATACTCTCGGAAACTGTTACAGCATTTTCCTTTTATATTCATACGACGTAGGGGAAACTGCTGTACCCACGGACCGTTGTACCTACGGACGTTAGCCGGGAAATTCCGGGTATCGTCGAGAGAGATCCTGATTGGGGCTCAACGTGTGGGTCTCAACCCTCTCCAGTACCCCAGGAAGTTTCAACGCCATCAAACGAACAATTAAGATTCTATAATTTTTTCGGTTTTAGTAGGATCTAAGTAAAAAAAAAAAACATGAGCAATTTCGGTTTTTTTTTCTTTCTTCCATCGTGGATTGCAGTATTATTCATTTTTGTTGTAGGTATCATGGTTTCCAATATTTTGAAGGTTTTGTTTCTGATTTTTAATGTTGTGAAATTGTGGTCTTGTCGATGTGACTGGCTTGCAAAACCAAAATGGCGTACCTTTGTACCCAAGGTCACATAACCACGTGTACCCACGGACGGCAATTTTTAGTCTCCTTGGGTCACACCTGAGTCTTCTCTCAATGTGAAGTACCTCAAAATGGTGCCTTGTCATCAACGTCCGAAATTTGTTTTCAACAATGATGATGAATTTGAAGTAGGGCTTGAAGATATAGTGTTGAAGTAACCCCCACGTGTGTTGTAGGATCTACAGACTGTCAATTCCACCAGTTTTCATTTGAAATCGACTTTTTTAGATTTTTGTTGGTTTAATCTAAACTGAGTTGTTTGTAATGGATTAATTTTGTTAAAGGTTTCAATTTGCATTTAAACTGAAGTTATTATGTAGGTACATAGAGAGCCATACTATCATGAATCTAATTAATTTTTTGTTTAAAACATGTTAATTATTCATAACATCATTAACTTTCTTAAGAGTAATAATTTTTTTAAAGAGCTCACTGGTGTTAAAAATTATGGAAAATTCTAAAAAAGGGAAAAAAAACCTTCTGTTAATTTTTAAACTTTCATTTCTGTCGGATATTTTGATTAGTGTTATTTTCAATGGATGTTTGAAGTATTTCAGCTTATGAAAATGTATTGAGTATAATTCAGTTCCTCAGACCTATTTATATATTATTTTTTATATGTCCATGGGTACAACCCCACTAAAAAGGATCTCAAAAATTTCTCTAGAAAGTGCCGCTTTCTTGAGAAATTCTGCAGAAATCTGAAGATATTTTTAAGATTTTGTTTTGCCTCAAAAATATCTCAAGAATTTTTTGAAACATTTTAGAGTCATTCACAGCTTGCTAAATTTGTCTCAAGAATTTCTACACAAATTTAAAAACAATTTGGCGCTAAAGTAAAATCTGAAAAAAATCTGCAGATACCATTAACATCGAACGAACAACGATTTTTGCGATTTTCTTTTTCGAAATTTTAAAGCTTTTTTTTTTTTTTGAAAATTCATTTTATAAATGTTGTGCGAAGGTCCTTTGATGCTCGAGAATTCAGAGGGGGATTCCTCTCATTCCTATAGTGAGGGGAAGATTGTCGATTATCCCCCCCCCCCACCATTGAAAAAGGTTTTTCTTATTCAAATTCAGTTTTCGTCGGATCTAAAGTGATTTTGGCACCAAGGTCCTTTGATCAGGAGGAGCTCATATTGGTGTTTTTGCTCCCTGTAGGGGGTCGACCTCCATGGGGGGGGCCTTATAAAAATTCAGCTTACATCGGATCTTTGCTAAATTTGAACAGAGGTCGTTCAATGCTCAGAAATTTACGAAAGGAGAATCTCGACTGTGGGCGGGGGGGGACCCTTAATGAGGGGGGGCGACCCCCCTCATTGGGCTGTTTTCTTTGTACAATATCTGTTTTCGTCCGATCTTTCACAAATTTGACACAGAAATCCTTTGATCAGTAGGAACTCGCATAGGTGGGTTTTCGCCCATATGGGGGGGGCGGGGGGGGTCGCCCCCCATGGAGTTTTTTTTAATACTAATCCACAGTTTGCATCGGATCATTACTAAATATGAAACAGGCTCTTAATGCTCAGGAGTTTACATGAGGGGTTTTCACCCCTTTGCGCGGGGGGGGGGATAGACCCTCCAGGGCGTTTCGCCAGAAAGTCTGTGAAACGGAATGTTTACACTTTTTTTTTTACAATGACTGAAATTTTGAGATTCTAAAAAAAAGTAAGAAATCCAAAGTCATGTAAAATTAAATATTGAGTCATAAAATAGCTCTTTGGGAAATTTTACACTTTTATTTTTCTTTTATTAAATGTTGATGTCGAATGGAGTTTTTCGATGTTAAAGAAAGTATTGTGAACATAGGTGTCCTTTAGATTTTAAGAATATAATCTGTGATAGTACAATTCTTACTTTTTAAATTAAAATTATACAAATTGAACACATATTTCTACATTTTTATCCATAAAAACAAGATACGATTGACATAAAAGAACCAATCTATAAATGAAATTAACTTTTGATTGCGCAATAACTTTCCTGTCCTACTGCAAAATCTAGAGTCCAGCAAAATCTAAGCAATTCACGACAATGAAAATTAATACAACACTAGTTCATATTCTGATAGTTTGTCCGAAAATGCTGCAATTTTTTTTTCTTAATTCGTTGTTGTTTTTTTTTTTTATTTAATGATTTATGAATCACTTTTTTTCATATTTTTTTTGCTCCAAACTAATCAGTTTCGGGCTTGAAGTGAAGAGAACTTGCTTCCAGCTTTACCGGCGACCGGCGATTTGTTTACCTGCTGGTATGCCTCTTCCATGCTTTTCGCTTCCGCTCATTCAATTTTTTTTCGCTATTATTATAATTTTAAGCTTTATTTTGTCTTTAAACTGCTTTTGCTCATATTAATTGAGCTACAGGTTTTTTTTCTACAGGGTTTTTGTTGTCATGTGATTTCTTTACTATCGTATATCGCCAAATCGCTGGGCTTGTTAACGTAAAACACGTGCTTATAATTGCTAGTTAATTCTTTAGATATTTTAAATTTTCAGCTTCGTTATTTCTTTGTTTTTGTTTAAAGCAAATTGAGTCTTTGATGTCCCTACTGTGCTTTAATTTTCATATTAATGTGAGGAAAAAAAATCACACTTTTGTTCATGTGCAGCTTTTATTGCGTGTTTTGGTAGTTGAAACATTGTTCGTTTTATTTGATATGTTCGGGTTTTTTCTTTTTACTTTTATTATGATTATTTTTATTTATAACGTTATTTGCACGAAATTGAAACTACAGTTGACTGTGAGTAACTTAATGCATAGAAGTAACCTAAAGAAAAACGAATTTCACATAAGACTCAAATATCAAATGTATATTTAAAAATAAATTGAGCAATGTGCAAGTAGACAAGCATGGAAAGATAGACGCATGTTACTTACACATTTATTATCAGGTCAGTCCCCCTTGCCAGAAACCTACTGCATACGTCTTTCATTTTTTGTCAATAAGTATAAAAAATAGCTTAAATTAGAGACGTACTGAGTACTCGGTAACTACTCGGTACTCGACTTACTCAGACAATTTGCCGAGTACTCGGTACTCGGCCAAATTTTGATCAGGTACTCGGCCAATACCGAGTAGTTGTAAAAAATTGAATATTGTTCAAAGCGGATTTTACAATTAATAAAAAAGTGCAAGCATATAATATACTGCAGTCATTTAAAATTCAAATTTACAAGTAAAATTCAAATTTTGAGAATAATGAAGTTTGTTATGCTTCAATGGAGTAAATCTTATATTTTAAAGCCCCAAAGTTGATAAAACTTATTTATTAAAAATGGAGCAAAAAGGTAAGTGCAGAAAATATGAAATGTTAATATTATTAAATGGATTTTTGCCACTTCGAAAATTATTTATAAGAAGTATAAAAATACCTTTTCTTAAAAAATGAAACTACGTCAAAAGCACAAATGTGCAGGAACACTGCAAACACGTGTTTTGGCATTACAAGGAATGCTTTTTTTAATTCACAAAATGTGAGCTTACGGATTTAAAGACATCCGACAAATATCCGATTTTTTTTACATTCATTATCTCGCATTTTATGCACTGAAAAAGATGTTCCTTGTAATACAGAAACACGTGTCTCGGTGGCTTGTGGCTTAATTCGGCAGGTGGGCCAGCTGTTATCAGGGGCACCCCGATGGAAGTCATTGTGGCCTCCCAAAATATTCTTTATTTGGCAAATTTGGAGTCCATATAGCTGTTAAGGCCCAGAGTATCCTCTAATTATATTTAAGTACGTGTGGATGCCAATTTTTTATCATTTGGTAAAGTTCGGAGTTTCATTTTGTAAATTGACAACTTAACCACTCTCCTCCTAAAAGTTTTAGTTTGGGTTGCCTCTGACAATTGTATAAAAGTTTTCACAAATAAAGGAAAACATAAATTGAAGAGAACTAAGGTGAGTATGCCAAATAATACGGCAATGAAGACCAATGAGACCCCCCCCCCCTCTTTTTCCCATGCAGGATAGCAAAAATTAGATTGTGACTGGGATCATGCAGCAGCATTAACTTTCACTCTAAAATGCTTCGTTTATATCAAATTACGAAACTGGTAACTATTTTTTCTAGAAACACGCAGTTTACTTAATTACCAATATGTTGTTTTTATAAGAAAATTAAATTACTTTTGATTGAGTAATAATTTAGGTTTGCTCAGTGCTAGAATACTCTAGCGTAGTAGAGGCATGACAATAAGTCCAACACGACTAAGATTTATTACTTTAACCAAATATCTAGCTTGAAAGAAAATTGAAAAAGTCACACTCAATGAAGACTATTTTAGGAACAGCTTTTAATTAAAAAAAATAGTCTTAACTCTTATTATACTATCCCGACACTGAAAACCAACTGAACCTAAATTCAAAATGAAACTTAAAAAATGGCAAACGCCTTTTCGAAAATAAAATCTCCATTCAGAAATTTCGAAAATGCGCTCTTAGTTCCATAAAGATAAATAAACAAATTAAAATAGGCATCCCATGCAATGAAATGAGTGGGAACCCAAAATATTGTAAACACCAATACCTGATAGTAACAGCCGTTTAAGATTAAAGAAAAGGAAAAAAATGGATTAAATCAAAAGAGAGAGAGAGAAAGAGAAATCGATGAGAGAACTTTTCCTTTCCCTGTGGGGTGGGCTCTGAAATTTCTGCCCTTTGCCTCACTGAAACATTGTATAAGCGACACGAGACGAGACACATTCTTCCCACTGCTTTTACTATTGCTATTAGATGAAGATAATTTTCGAAGAGGCAGGAAGGGAGCCGGCCCATACACATCGTTCGGGGTGACGTCGCTTGCCGTTTTCGTAATGCTCGTAGTTGGTTAAGTTGTGGGCCGTTATTGAAATGGTCTGAAGGATCATTCTTAAAGCGCTGTCGCTAGTCACCAGAAAAATAACACTTTTTTCTTATATTAGCGATTAGCAGAGTGCTAAAATTTAAAATCAGTTTCATGCCTGATTTTATTTAAAACTGAAACACAAAAAGACATTTTTATATAATCTAACTATGCACAATTTTTCCGAGTGGGCTCGGCCCATAGTGACGAGTCGCCACTGACGTGTCTGCAGTGCTCTTGCACATTTGTGCTTTTAACGTTGTTTCATTTGCTTTAAAAAATTATTTAAGTGTGCCGGACTAGAAGTATAGGTTGATATGCTTTGTTTAAATTCCAACTTGATTAATCCTACCTTGTTGTGAAACTTTTCGAGACTGCCCCAAATTTTTTAATTTGTATTCTCTGCAGGTGCGAATGAAGAAGGAGGAATAGATTGATTTCAGATATTTACCCTTTTATAAATTCGCAAACCTCCGCCTTGTAACATCATGGAAGATCGTCTCAGATAAATTTTTAACTTCCATTCCTCAAAACTTACGTAATAGTGTACTCCCCCCCCCCCGTTCCTTACTGTAATGTCTTCAAATTCAGGCCCGAATTAACGTACCTGCCATGTGGGGAAGGGGGGGGGGCACGCCTCTAAAACGGCAGTGGCCATTAGTGCCATAGCATATTCTGGTGGACAGTTAGGGGGCCCAAAAGTTACAAATCCAGGCATGATCAAAGGTGTCCTATTCAGTCAACTCTCGATAACACGAAGCCTTACAACTCGAATATTTCTTTATCTCGAGGATTTCACTCAGTCCTAAAATAATTTAGTTTTTTCAATACAAAGTTCTCTTATATCTCGAATAAACTCCTTTTAAGTTGTGTGGAAAGTTCTACGAAAGCTTTGTTTTGTCTAATGCGTTAAATTGCATTTAAAATAAGAAAAAAAACAAGATTTTCTAATCAGCTTGTGTGAGGGGATAATTATTTTATATTAGTGCTCCTAAAATGCACACAGTGCTTATGAAATCACTATATTCCTAGATTTTGCACAATTGTGGCAAGTACCGTGTGCAGCAGAGTCAAAAAACTTACCCTAATGTTGACTAAACGGTGGCCGAATTTGGAAATGCCAGGAATTCGGGAATGGGGTTTAACAACAGTATTTTCACCCTTCTCAATGTGTTTCTGAGAGTCTGCCAAGTTATCCAGTTCTGAGACTCTACTGTATCTCTTTTACATACGATTGCTTCTACTTTATGCTTAAAAAGGTAAAAATATATTGCTAAAAAATGTTAAAATTTTAATTCTGATTCTACATTCATAATATCTTATTTATGCACTTTTTCAAAGCACGAAAAGAGTTGATTTTCAAAAATTTCACATTAGCCAAGAACTTATTCTTACAGTAAGAAAAGAACTTATTCACATCAAGCATCACGCTGAAAATTCAAAAATATCTGCAGGAATGAAAAACAATATGCAGTTGAAAGATGAAAATAAATGACAATCCCATTAGCTTTTTTTCCAATCATATATCCATGACAGCAAAAATGGAATTGTTTGCATTACTTTACCGTTTTTGAAGATAATGCTTAGTATAGATATTAATTAAATATTATCAGGCAATGCACATATCTACAGCAAATGTATGTGCGCACAACATGTGCCTCTGTAATATCTATGCATATTCATTACAGGGTCAAGAATGAAAATACACCATTAACACTTACTTGCCTGTTTGGAACATTTAAAAATATTGATAGAAAATGGGAAGCTTGGGTAATTTTTATCTAAAATTATTCATAAGTGTGGAAATGTAGTTTACACAACATTGGGAATGTTTCAAATATTTGTAGGTTTTCCTAAAATTTTGTTGATCAAGTTGGTAAGTTAATTTAATTGTTTATTTTATTCTGATTATTTATTTCATTTGGTCGATTCTGAACTTGATTTTAGTAAATTATTGATAGTCACGCATTTGAAAAAGAAAACTGCTAGCTTTCAAACGAATTAAATCTTAGCATCTTCCTCTGTTCTTAAAATAACATATTTTTAAAAGTAAATTTCAAAAAAAAAAAAAAAAATGCAGTAAATAAAACCAGTTTAGCAGGTTCCTTTGTTTTTTAAAATCAGTATTTTTAGTAATTGAGAGATTATTGTGTATTATATCAGATATTTCAAGGAAAAAATAATAAATTTGCTTTCATGAAAATTCTTACCTAATTTTTGTATGATTTGTTGAAAACCAGAAAATGTTCTTGAAATTTATTATTTCTGTTTTTTAGTTACAATAGTAGTTCAGCTCATTACATTTCGCTTTAATTTAATGTCTAACTTTAGTTCAAGTGGTTGAAATTTTATTTTTCACAAAACACTAAATTTCGGTATTCTTGTGAAAAATGAATGTTTTTTCTACGAAATTGTAACTCATGAGTCATGGAAAGTTGCAATTAAAGTCATGGATTTCAAAACTCTAAATGTAGCACCTGCACTTGCATGATTTTCAGTGCCTCTGCATGCATAAACACATGTGATTGCCCTACATTATTATTGTTTATCTTGTCTGATCTAAAAATTTGATAAAATTTAGGTTTATAATTAAAGGAAGTATATACTTTAAATAACCTCTCCCTCCCTGCAATATAGTGCTCTATTTTCGCTAAAATTTGAATGATTAAACATCGCTCTTTGTAGTGACGCTACTGAAATATATACAGTGGTGTTCCCATAGGGTATACTTCATATATATGCTGTATACTATCAAACATTGTTTAGACATATAATATCAAATTGCATAAATTTTCATATTATAATATACTATGTATATGATCACGTACACCAATTGTGGATAATGGATTACTGGAAGTATAACCTCAGAAAAATTGATGGTTACATCACTGAATATATATACAGTGGAGCTTCATAACTCGTCACCCCAAGGGAAATTAAAAACATGTTGATTTAAGTGGATGTCAACTTATTGAGGTTCCATAATTTTAATTCCTGAAGAGTTTCTGTATCACTTTTACTTACCAAGGCTGCAGAGTTAGAGACTGACAGATTTTAGGACAAAAGAGTCAAGATTCAGGAGTCGAAGGTTTAAAATTTCAAGCGTCAGTTATTTTCTTCCTAAGCCCGCAACTCTGCCACTGCTCGCGGAGTCGTAGTCTAAGGGTATGAAATTTCCTGAGTCAGAACCGGTAATTTTCCCTCCCTACACCACAGCCCTGTCACTTTCTAATGCTTAACATTTACATCATGGAAAATAATTCCAGTATATGAATTTTCTTATTTTGAAAAGTACATAATAAATCCATAATTTTTGAAAAGAGATAATACAGATTCTTGTCAGTCAGGTCTGAATTCACACCCCCGGGGAACATGAAAACATGTCGACTGAAGCGGAAGTCAACTTACTGAGGTTCCATAATTGTAATTCCTAAAGAGTTTCTGTATCACTTACCAGGGCTGCGGAGTCAATGACTGACATGTTTTGGGGCAAAGGAGTCAAAGTTTTAAAACTTCAAGAGTCTGAGTCGGTCATTTTCTCCCAAAACCTGCAACTCTGCCATTGCTAGTGGCGTCGTAGTCTAAGGATCTAAAATTCCCAGAGTCGGGGCCGGTCATTTTTTCCCTCTACTCTGAAGCCTTATCACTTACAAATGCTTAACATTCACGTTATGAAAGTTTATTCCGGTAAAAGAATTTTCTAATTTTAAAAAGTACATAATAAATTCGCCATTATTTTCTTTAAAGAGATAAAACAGATTCTTGTCAGCCACGTCTTAAGATAAAGTCCTGCTCACCCTTGTTTGAAAAACATGTCACAGTGCCACCTTTCTCTAGAGGACATTTATCTTACCTTAGCCTTTTAGAATTGCATTAACAGCACAGAGTGGTGACAGACTCCCCTGGATAAAAATGGAATTCTCTAAAAGAACTTCCCAAAAAAGATTGACTGACCAAGAAATCACAGCGTAAGGTTCTGAGAAAAGGTCAGTATGAAAGAATGTTGAAAGAAAAAATTGTGGACTAGAATAGCAATTGGATGTTGACTTATAGGGGTTCCTGCAAATGTGCGTCAAGTTAGAGAGATTTTAGCCCATTGAAATTAGCATTGAGCCAACCATAAGGAAAATGTTGAGCTACCAGGTTAGTCTAGTTATCCGTAAGTCGAGTTTCCAAAGTTTCACTCTACATGAAACTATAAGTTTGAAATATCTGGCAACTGTCCACATGAGACGGTGAAAGTCAACATTCTCTTATTTTAAAGCTTTCACAGTAATATATATTTAAATGTGTTTAGGAATAAAGAAATTGTTGCACAATTAAGTCTCAGAAGTGTAGAATTGATGCTAAATATCTCATATCAGAACAAAAAATTTATATTGTGTGTGTATTCTTATAGCCCCGCTTAAACGGGTAACGGATAAACAAATACCCCAAATATGAATAAAACCTTTTGGAACCGAATACTTCCCCACTGAGGAAATGTCAAAGATCCTCGCTTAATCAAACAATATTGATCAGCTTTCACAATATTTTGCTAAGAAGTTTTTTTAAGTATTTTAAAAATTAATTACGTATGAACAATTATTCATGTAAAAATATTAAATTATATTTTATGCATACAACAGATGAGGTTGTAAGTTGCATTTTTTTCCTTGCACTCTTCTAATATATATTTAAAATTATTATACATACCTATTATTTTGTTGTTCACTTAGCTTGTTTCAATATATTTTTACCAAAAACATTACTCTCATTATATAGTTATTGATTCATTATTATTACATTTTAAGACAAATGTTGTCAATTTGGAATGATAAAAAGTATTTCCCCGGTTAATCAAATAATATTTCTTGGAACTGACAGTATTCAATTAAGCAGGGCCGACAGTATATATATTTTTAAAATCAGAGTAGAGCAAATATATATTATAATGTAAAAAAAAAAAAATTCAAGGTTATTACTATCTTCCCATTAAATTATATTCTTCCTACTCTGATTGGAAAAATATTCAGGTGCATTCCACTTCTCAAATAGCCAATGAAGTACTTTTCACAACAAAATTTTCAACAATATAACTAACTGTTCTTGAAGTAGAAGGGATTTCTGTTGTCAATTTCTGTTTGAAATATTTGACTTATGACCATTATCTTAAAAAAATTAGTACCATCTACAAGAAATAAAAAAAGTGTATCCTATTCATAACACCAATGAAATAAAAACACATTGTATACGTTGTCCTACATCAGTACGGTGAACACATTTTAGTCTAAATTAAAAAATCTTATTTCAAGGTATCTGTTTTTGCCAAGCACAATGGAAAAAAAAAAAAACTCTAGGTTTATTTTTCTGAACTAATTTTAAATGCTACATTCCAAGTTATTTCTGGTAGGAAATTTTTATCATGACAGCATCTCATGTATGTAGATTGAAATTTCAAATGCTTCTTAAGCTTTTATTTGGATGATCTACGCACATAATCAAATCTAGATTAAATACATTATCATTATGCAATTTTTAGGGAGTTTCAAATCATTTTGAACTATGTTTTAGCCGAAAGAGTTTTAAGATTTTCTTAATTACTGTATTTTTCGAAAAAAATTTCTGAAAAAATTAATTTTTAAAGAAAATCTTCAGAAACGCCCACCTTCAGAAAATCTCAAGTTATTTGGCCCACTTTAAGCCTATATATTCTAAGAAAACCTTGAGAATAAAAATTTGAAGATTTTCTTCAGAGCTTTTTACAGAAAATCTACAGATCTTAAGTCTGTAGATTTTCTTAAGATTTAGGTTTAAAAGTGGGCCAAATACCTTCAGATTTTCTCAACTTCAGAACATTCTGCAGAAAATCTAGAGATCTTCAGTCTGCAGATTTTCTTAAGATGTAGGCTTATGAAGTGGGCCAAATACCTATAGATTTTCTCAACTTTTTTTTTTAAGTTTTTTTTGAGATCCTTTCAAGTGGGGAAAGGCGCCTGTTCGCGGGGTGAACGGGGTGTTGTAACGATGGACAAAAAAGATGGTTTTTAAGAATTTTTTTTGAAGTTGAAAGCTTTGAGATTTTTACCTGACAAAAATTGTCAAATTAGATGATAAGTTGTAGATTCTGCCAGAAAATTTTATCGATCGATAATCCATTCCCAGAGACCAGCAAAAATTGGAAAGTTAATTTTGTCCGTGGGTACAGTAGCTTACCCTAGTGTTGCGTAATTTTAAGCTAATAAAGCCTTAAAAAGTAGTCGACTGAATTTCATCTATCATATAAAAGAACACCAAAAGAGTGTTTTATTCGAAGAAAAATGAGCTAGTGTGAAATCTGAGCAGCTGAATGATCTAACAGTCGAATTACTAAAATTGACCAGTGCGAAGCAAAGGAATGTAAGTTGACATTTTCAAGCTTTGAGTATGACACTTTTATAGATTAGTTCCTAGGTAGGCTTTCATTGAGTTTTTTTTTCTTCTAAATCATGCTGTATAGCAGCAACTACCAGGGCTACTAGTACCATCTCTTGTCCCAATACAGGGGAGAGTTTCATCTCCATGTGTACTGGTTATATCCAAATTCTTAATTTTGCCACTTACATCCTTTTGCTTCTCACTGCCTCAATTACTGACCATCTTTCACTGATGCATTTTTATCCTAATGCAATTTGAAAGGTGCCAAAAAGCGGATATTTCTTGGACAGAAAAAATATCTCCCTTTTATTGTTGAGCCTCTTCATCAAGGAAATAGAAAAGAAAATTTAAAATGCTTCTCCTTCCTAGCGACATTAGCTAAAACGGTGAGAAAATGTAGGTCAATTAGTTACAGCAAACCTTTGTTGCGAAATGAAAGAAAAGAAGACTTTCAAAACCCTAATTGCTTTAAATAACTACGAGAAATGCAACTTTAAAATGCTGTAAAATCTTTTGTACGTGCTTCGTTTTCTTTTTTTTTCTTTTGAAGGCTTTGTTTATGTTTCTTCTGTGAGAAATATTTGTTTCTATAGATAGGCAAAATTAAATTAGCGCTGAATGGTCTCACGAGTCAGAAATTGGCTTCCTACCATTAACATGCAATAGAAAATTGTGCTTTTCAGTTTCACAATTACCTCATGAGCATTTTGAATGATATGCAATAGTAATACAAGTTATAAGTCTTACTTTAAAAGTTTCCACTTGTTATATAGTCTAAGTATCTGCAGAATCTTAAAGATAATTGTTTAGCTGATATCTTATTGTGTCTGTATACTTGAGCGTTTATTTATTCCCGTACTTCAAGATGGCATGTCAGGTTACACTAAAATAAAAAGTATTCAAAATATTACTTTCTCTATCCAAAAAAAAAAAAAAAAAACGTTCCAACAGTGGGAGAAAATCTAGTAGGGGAGACCGGGGTTAGTTGTTACACGGGGTAAGTTGTTACATTCGAATTTAAAATTGACCGCCAGTAAAAACTGTTTTTCCTTGCATTGAATAATAGCACTCACCCATCTGCATTCCCTGACGGTCACTGGAGTGCTTGCAGTCAGTAGCAGAGACAATGATCAAGGATAACGGTTTTTTAAGTCTGGAAGTAATTTTTCTCTCCGTTGTTATTTTTCTATTTGTGACAAAGCCGTTGCAGATAACGGATTGATTTCTGTACCACGTGAAAGCCTACATTTTAAGATAAGTGCTAACATATTTAAAAGTTTTGTATAAAGATATAATACCAGTAATATGTGCCAAGATTTAAAGTGGCGTCATATGGGGGCAAGTTGTTACAGTTTTGTTGGGGTTAGTCATTACAAGTAACAACTTGCCCCATGCAAGTTTTAATTTAATTTAATATTATGTTTTCTTTTTAAGGGTGATATGGCAGGGGACTATAAAAACAAGACGGACAGGGGCAAAACACCTAAAGAAACATACCTGTAGGTGGGAAAAGAAATAATGGCAGGTAGTTCATTACGGAAGGCAGCCGATCAATACGAAATAAAATTCATGAAAATACAGAGATTCTGCATTAAGATGAAAAATGATGGTAAGTAGTATTTCTGTTCTGTTTCATTGCATGACTTAATTCATGTAAAATACTGTAGTTGGATGACGATAATAATAATAATAATAATAATAACAATTCTTATCTCTTTCATTATTATATTTAATTTATCGTTAATATGCTTGGCAAATAATAATAATTGCAACCAATGATAAGAATAAGAAATTATGTATTATTCAAATGTATATATAGGTCTTTCTCCAACGCTGCAGAAACTGCAGAAGTGAAGACGGTTCGCAAGCGGAAAACTTAGGTCAGCGCCTCTTTAACAGATACACCAGTAAAAAAATTTTGCAAGCCGAAGCTGTGAAAAAAAAAAAAAAAAAATCTTTGAAAAGGAAATTGTGTCAAACAGAGAAGAAATCAACAGACACGAAGACAAAAAAGTGCAAAAAGGTGCTTTCAAACAGTGCGTCCTTCGGATGAAGATGATGAAGATTGGTTCTGCATAGAGTGCGCTAAACCGTACTGAGAATCCAGAAAACCAACTAAATGGCTTCAATGTCGTAATTGTAACAAATGGGCACATTACCGATGTGCTAAGTTTGATATATTATATGATTGTAAACAATGTAATTCGCGCGCGGACAATGATTATGATGATGATAGTTTATCAGAATAAGTCCTTAATGAAGTAAATCTGTAAAGCCAAAATGTTTTTGACTTTTAACGTGGTTGAGAATTTTTAAAATTGTAACAGAATAAAACACAAAATGTGTAAGATTCATTTTATTACTTATATGTCATGTAACAACTAACTCCATATAGTGTGACAACATGCTCCGTTGCGGGGTAAGTTGTAAACAATGTACATCTATTCAAAAGATTTGAAATATTTTGGAGTAGTGGCTTCTAATCATTTTTTAAAAAATATGTTATGAATACTAAACAATCTAGATACATTTTAAAGTTTCACACATGTCCCCCTCCCCTACCTCTTTCACACTAACCTATTCGCAAAAAAAAAAAAAAAAAAAAAAAAAAAAAAAAAAAAAAAAAAAAAAACCAGTTAAAAGCCGAATTAGTCCTAAACAACAGACTAAAATTAGTTATATGGTAAAGAGAAAAAGTTTAAAGTACTAAAGACCTACGAAAAAGCATGAAAAAGAAAAAGGAGTTTGATTGCAGTGGTTTTTTCAAATACAGGCTGCGGCAAAAAGAAAAAAACCTCGGACAAAGTTTGCATCATTGTATAGAACTAAACTAATATTTTTTCAATGATTGTATTTCTTTCTCTTTGTTCCTCACATTAATCGGAAAATAATTTATTTTGTATGTCCTAATTTATGTATTGTTTTTGGCTTTTTCGCAATGTCAAGCAAAAGCTCTGCTATTTTAAAGTTGTTTCAGCTAGAACGGCAGTTTGCTTAATGTGCCTCGGCAAACGGTGTCTGATGCAATCTGCCGTTTCAAGGAGAATGACAGTTAACTTCGAGGAAGTATACAAAAGCGTACAGTGAACGCATACGTTAATCCTAAGGTCATCAAAGAGCGAGTTCAATGAAATTCCCAGGATTCCATAAGGTAGGTTGGTCTTGAAACGAAAATATGTGACCGATCAGAGCAAAAATAGAGCTCGGGAAAAAGCTTTACAATTTCCTAAAAAGTTCAGCCTTTCATTGAAATAATCAAACTCGAGTGGCTCCAAAAATACCAAAAAAAAAGTTTGTGACGGGCCGCAAGTCAGCGCAAGGAGAGATTTTTTACACTGATGAGCAGCTCTTTACCGTTAAATCAGCTCATAAATCCCAGAACGATTGGATTTGGCCTTAGACACTCCAAGCACCTTAGCTCCTAATATTGAACATCGCTAAAATCGGAAATCTGGCCTAGTCTGTGGCACAAGCTCAAGCGGCTAAAAATATCTGTGTTTTGTGGATGAGGTAGTTAAAATGAATCAAAAAGTGTAGCAGCGGGACATTTAAAAGCTGATGAACTTAAGGCCAGTAAGCACTTCAGTCTCCCCACCAGCTCACATGGCCAAAAGGAGAAGAGTGCTGCGAGGAGCATTTTTCTTTCATGATATTAACTGTAGAGTAGACACCTTACTCGCTACACCTCAATCCCATGGGTGGCAGTGTATGATCTATTTTAGAGTCTTGGGTCTGCCCAAACCACACAAGAGTTTGGAGTCTCTAAAGCATTTTTTTCGGTGTGAATAAGATAGTACATTGAAAGTAAAAGACTTGCGGCCAATGGCTGAAATTTTCAATAAGTGGTTGCGCCTCTGCATCGCTACAAAAGGCGGCGTCTTTGAAGCCAGTTAAATTTATTTTTTGCTAAAGATCTATGTTTATTATTATTTGTTGTATTTTGATAATTTTCTTATTTTAAATAAAGTTACATGAATAATTGCTTGTCCGAGGTTTTTTTTCTTTTTTTTTTTTTTTTTGCCGCAGCCCGTATGTGTAAGATTATTATGTGTCCTATAAAAATGAGCTTCTTGCTAAGTTCATTTTCTTTTTTTTCCTTCATCCTGTATTCTATGCCATGCGTTTCTATCGTATTACCCTCCAAATGACTTTTGTTTTACATGTTTTGATAAAAAATACGTTAAAGAATTGCTTTTCATTTACTTTCTAATGGGTAAGGGCTTGGTCATAATGCGTGAATATAAGCGATCGTGTTAGGAAATACAAAAGAAAGAAATACCTTTGGGCAGAAAAGTGAAAAAGTTGACGTTAAACCACACAAATTTGCAGAGGACTGCAAAGGTCTTTTATTCAACCGTATTAAGATTAACAATATAAGGAAAAACCAAAAATTCTGGTAGGCTGACCCCCAAACCCTCCGTGCCGTACCCCAGGCTCTAGGGAATTAGTTTGCATATATATATGATATCGCATCTCTTATAATTTCGTTTAAACTGCCAGTATTGGAGACCAGTTTGCAATTACTTTGTCATTGAGAAACTCTTATCCTCATACTATATATAATAGCCAATTCACTGATCGAGTAACACTCCTGACGTCACCAACAATGAAACTCGCGCCGTTGTATGATATTTTGATAGTATTTTTCTTTTTTTTTTTTGGAAATGCTTGACATGCAGGAAAATGACAAGCATTGACAAGGCTGAATTGGATCCCTTAACTGTTTACTGGTAAGACTATAATTCTAAGAGAAAGAAGAAACGAAAAAGTTAACGCTATCTACTGGAGTTTAGGGTTAATCTACTGGAGTTAGGGTTAAAATTTTAACAATCTAAATACCACCAAACAGGCAATTGCTTCGTTCCAATGTAGAAGTAATTTTCACCCGTCATACCTTGACGGGCGATTTTCTAGCAGGTAAAATAATTACTAAGTTTATAAAAAAATATTTTTAAGTTTACAATCATTTTGTCGTTGACAAATCCTTAAAGGTAAAAGTACGACCAAGGTTATTTTTCTCCAGAAGCCATTTTTAGTTTCCTGTGTTAGCATCGCCTACACCGCTTTGTCCACTACTGAAACTGGGAGATAAAAAAAAAAAAAACATCTCTTTGACTACCACTGTAACTCGGAGGGGAAAAAATGAGATGGGGATCGAAATATTATAATAATCCCGGTAACAAAAGTAAAGATTTTTGGAATATAAAGCGGAAAGCCTTGCAGATATCATTAATAATTCTAGTAGTAACATAAAACAAGCAATCGATATTGGAAATTTATTAATAGGCAACAAATTTTCAAGAATCTAAAATTGATCAACATAATCAATTTTGCATATATATATCAGTCATTTCAATAATCGCAAACCGCAGTGTTCAGTAAATTGCTTTAAACGTGGTTTAAAACTTTTCTTTCTTTCCTTAATGCATACGAATATCTTCATGATTTACCGCCCCATAGATCATTGTTCCTTCTCAGTAGATGCTTTAATTAAAAACCACCTTCCCTTGGAGAAATCTTTAAAGAGAACGATGCCATTTTACCTCAGACAACTTAAGTTGATGAATGAAGCGACATTAGGCTACAATTTTGTTTCGCGCGTAATTAATGCGCGCCAATGAAAAGTTTATTTCTTTTGTTTCGCGATGAAATAGGCGCACCTAATGAATACCTTTTCTGACACGTTGTTTAGCAACACTTAAATGTAAGTAAAACTTTTGATTAATATCGTAAGAAATCCGGAAATGTTATGCTATAAATAGTTTCTCACATTTCGTTGCGTTTTTCACTATCTCTTCTCCCAACCCCCATTTAAAATTAAATTCTTCGTCTTTTTTTTGTTAAATATTATTCTTTTTTTTTCTTTTCTTTTTTTTAATACATAAATTGAATGACAGCAACACTTTTAACTTTTTCTGTACTAAAACTGGTTTGAATTAAGCATTGTAGTCAGTTAGACACTAGATTCATTAACAACAGCATTAGAATTTACTAGCTGACCCGTGCAAAGCATTCGCGCTAAACAGAAGTAATTAAAGACTTTTTTTTTATTACAGCACTAATGTAACTTGTTTATTTATTTTTTGCTAGCAATAAAAAAAGCTTTAAAATGATATCTTTCTTTTGAAACATGATTACGTATTAAAGAAACTAGGGAATAACTAAAAAAAAAAACTTGAGAAAAAGTAAATTTATTTATTAGCTCTATTTATTTCCCTATTTTGCTCATTTTAGCTGTTTTCAGACTCCTGTGCTAGATGCTTTCTCACTCGAGATGTACGTAAGGAGTGTACCACATACTCTACCTTACGTACTTATTTTACATTTACACCAGTAAAAAGCAAAAAATGAATTTTTTCAAATAAAAAAGAAGTGACTTCAAAAAAAAAAAGGGGGGAACTAAAAAGTAAAAAATTATTGGTCATACTTACATACGATATCCTACCCAAACGTATAAATCAAATTTATTTTACAATTCCAGTACAGAAAGCAACTAAACTAAACAACTGACAAACCACCAACTCCTGAGTTAAACACTAATTTAACAAAACGCGAAAGTCTTTAAAACTAAACCTACTCAGTTACGTTAGGTACACTGTTAAAACTTTTCCGGAAAATTTACGGTAATTGTTACTGGCATCCATGTTGCCAGTAACTATTACCGTAAAAATCAAATGTTACTGATTTCCTCGGTAGGCCACAGCAACCAATTGGAGCTAGATCGCTTATTTTTCTGGTATATATTACCGTAAAAATCAGCGATGCGTTAAGTCCGCCATTTTACAGTAACAATTACCAGAAAATCTTCCTGAATTTCTAACAGTGTAGTAGTTTACATGAGACCCCGACTTCAAAAGTTATTAAAAATTCAGAGACCGTATATAATTAGTTAGGTATTAAAATAATTCATCGTATAGTAATTAAAATCAGTGTTTATTTTATAATTGGGTGTTTAGTTGCTTTTTGTACTGGAATTGTAAAATAAATTTGATTGATACGTTTAGGTAGGAAATCGTATGTAAGTATGACCAATTATTTTTTAGTTTTTAGGTTCTCTTTGTTTTTTGAAATCGGTTCTTTCTTATTTGGAAATAATTTATATTAGAAGAAGAAAACAATTCATCAACTTCAACTTGGACTCATTTGTTAGATTGGTTTGGTTGCGATTTTTTCATAGTGCTGGATCTTTTGATTATTCTTAGCCTTATTTTTTGGGATTAGAAGTTAAATTTTGTTGTCACTATCGGTATAAAATACCAGCCTTTTACGTCAAAGAAAGTTAATATACAAACACCAGATTAATACGTTCTGCTTCAAATTTTTATTTTTATTGTTTTTCTTATGTTACGTCTTTTTTCAGTGTTTTTATAAATTTTTTCTCAGGTATAACAAAACTTTCGGAATATCTGGCACTTCACATGAGATAAACGACGGATACAAATTTCCATACAGGGAGTTGAAATGATACGAAAGTGCTACCGTAGAGCAAGAAAACACGCCGTTATGTTAACTGAAAAGCGACCGAGTTGACGAAAATGCTGGTTATCGGGAATGGGGGGTTAAACAACACAGGTCTGTGCAAAAAAGTTTTTTTTTTCACTCAGCCAGGACCGAGTTTTTCAGAAATCTACTATATTATTCGGGAAAATTAGTGGCAAAATTTGTGAAGAATAGGTTGAAATCGTTAAATTCTCACGCTTTCCACATTTTTCGTGCAATAAAATAGATTGTATTGCTTTGAAATCGCGTTTAGCGTCGTGCGTTAAGTAATTTTCGTCATGCAAAATACTCATGCTTTAGTCTTTCGTGTACAATGTACTCTTTTCAAAAAGTTTTGCACTGTATAAAAGTAGTTTTATTGTTTTTTATATTATCTCATGCACCAGGGGTGCCCATCCCCCCCCCCCAAGCTCAATGGCGCAAATTCCCCCCCAAAAATTTTCTCGCTTTCGAATCGGGTTAAACATAATAGTTTTTAGAGTGTTAAATTTCTAGTCAAATTCACGGGAGGGGGGGGGGGGGAGCGCTAACAAATACCATTTGAACTGAAATATTGTTGGATTGTTGATCCGCCTTGTCTTCCCAAATTTTACAGTGTGGACCTTGAGTAAACAACCCTGTATTTGCTACACCTTTTTTTTTCTTCGAACGTATGAATAATTACAGGGAGAGTGGATTTAACTTTCTGGCTTAGAAGGAGTCATTACTAGATGTATGCAATATGAATCTTGAAAAGGAAATTTATCGTCACTTAAATAGGGAGTCCGGGGGTTTCTCCCCTGGAAAATTTTCGAAATTGTAGTTTTAAAACCAGTTTTAGACGATCTCTGATGTTGGGGGGATAAAAGGTTTGGTGGCCCCTTCCCGGTAATTTTTTAATATTGAAACTTTAAAAGCGCAATTGTAGATACTCTAACGTTGTGTTAAGAAGGGCTCTCCTTTGTTTTCAAAACGCACCAGGAAAATTTTCTAAAAAGAATTAAAATGAAGTTAAATTCTTAACTTCGGAATTGAAATCTTAAAAACGCTATCCTTGAATGGGGGAAAAGCAGTTTTCTGAAATTGAAGCTCTAAAATCGCAACTGTAGCCGACCTTTGTGACGTAAAGAAAAAGAGTTTTCGGTAGCTCTCCTGAAATTTCCTCGAAATTGAAACCCTGAAAACCAAATGTAAGACGATTTTTTAATAATGTTGACAAGAGGAGGTGGAAGGAGGGGGGAGGGGGGGGGCTCCACTTAAAATTTTCAAATTTTAGCTTTAAAAACGCAGTTTTGATAGATCTTTATACTGTTAGTGGAAGGTGAATTTCGGTGCCTAAACCCGGTATTTTTTTGAAATTGATACTCCAAAAACGCAATTCTAGGAATGTCTTTGATCATGTGAAGGAAAGAAGGGGGAATCAGGTGCTCTCTCCTATAAATTTTTCAAAATTGCAGTACTAGAAACGCAGTTTTAGATGACTCTCATCACTGCCACATGTATTCATGCAGAATTGTGCTACTTCCAGAAAATTCATAAAAAATTGAAAAGACGTCAAACCTTCTGTTCCAGCTTTGAAACGGACACCAATTCCATGCCGTCTGTGATGTGTTCCCTTCATTGAAAAAGAGACACGGTCATTAAATTTTGGAAAGAGTACCAGGGTCGTCGCTAGGTCAAACAACTTCTGGGTGGGGGTACGCTTTGGCAGGCTTTTAATTGTTTCAAACGCATATTTTAATGTGCAGAGAGAGAGAGAGAGAAGATTTGGCTTCTGGTTTAGCAGGGATAGTCATATTACTATAGACCTTAGTACTAGCAATATAAGTTTAATCGTAAGGATAATATTCAGTCAGAATTAGGGAGTGTGGGAGGGCTACCTTCCTGCATTATTTCGAAATTGAAGACATAAAAATACAGTTTTAGACTATATTTTAAGTTTGGGAGGAAAGGGAGATGAAGTCCAGCATAGCATCTCCCGATATTTTTTCCAAATTTAAGTTTCCAACACAATCGTACGTTATATTCAATTATCTTCAGAAGAGGGGATCTGGGGCATCTCCCCCGAATATTTTCAAGATTGTTATCTGAAAAACACAGTTTTAAACGATCTGTGGTAATGTTAAGGGAGGAAGAGACTCGGGGTCATCGTACTATAATTTTTCAAAATGCAAACTCCAAGCACGCATTCCCAATTGTGAATTATTTCTTATTATTTCTTATTGTGACATGTGTAAGGGGGGCGGGTCCGGGGTCTCTCCCCCGAGAAAAATATGAAAATTGTAGTTCGAAAAATGCAGTTTTAGATGATCTATGGTGATATTAAGAAAAAGAGATGCGCCCTCACCCCCGAAATATTTTGAAATTTTGAAGCCTTAAAAACGCGATTGTAGACTTTTTTTGTTGAAAATTTAGTGCACCGGCAGTTTCTTGAAATTAAAGCTCCGAAAACGTAATTTAATCCAACCTTCGATGAAAAGGGGAAGGGGGGAGTTTTGAAGGTGCTCGCTACCAGAAATGTTTCATAATTGAAGCACTAAAAGCGAGATTAAAGACATTTTTCAATGATGTTGGCGAGAGAGAGAAAGGAAAGGGGGGGGGGGGGGGCATTTTCTCGAAAAAATTTCGATCTGTTGAAACCGCAGTTTTAGAAGAGTTTTAGTAATGTTAATGGGTGGAGAGATTGGGAATCCTCCCCTGGCAAATTTTTAAAATTGAAAGTCAGTTAACGCAAACAAAGACGATTTTAAGTAATGTTAGAGGTGTAGAAAGTTTTGGATATCTCCCCCGAAATATTTTATGAGTTGAAGCCTTTTACAATAAAATTTTGGAAGATTTTCGTTAATATTTGGAGAACGACAGTGTCGGGAAACGTCAGCGAGTTTGTTTTTTTTTTTTTAAATTAAAGTAGAAAAGACGAAATTTATTTGGCCTTGAATGATGATGAATGATTAATTTAGAGGGCGTTTCTCGGAGGTTACGTTTGAAACACTCTCACGGTTTAGTTTTTCGAAATTGCAGTCCTAAGTTCTCAGGTGTAGGCCATCTTCAATGACATTAGAGTAAAGGATGGGGTTTGAGAACGATTTCCCGGGAGTTTTACAAACCCTAAGTTTTAAAAAGTCACTCACAGGCCAGCTTTGGGGACGTAAAAAGAAGGGTTTGGAGTTCCCCACTCTTCTTTTCAGTTTGGCTACATCTCCCCTATCTTCATTATAAATTTTAATTATTGGTAAAGATATTGTGTTAATATTTTCTTCCAATTTTCCTTCGCCAAACACGATTATCTGGTAGGATTTTCCATAATAAAGTTTTCAATTTCTCGCTTAATATTTTTGTTTTCTTGCAATACAAGCGTTTGCGGCCTTAGGAAAAGGACTTTTAACATTTTGAACGGATGTGGTAATTTTCTGAGATACCTTAGGTCTCTATTCCACTTCATTTTATTTTAAATATGCCACCTGCATCTCTTAATCAAGCTTTGATTTACTTACGATTTTTACATCCAAACATTTAGAACTTTTGTTGTGAGTATTCACTACAATACTTTGAATCTCTTGTGGCGTAATGGTAGTATGTGTGGCTGAGTGGAAAGCAAGTAGTTACCAGGGGTAAACTTAACATTGTTTTTATTTACACACTATTTACAAGATTCAGAAGTACACAATTGATTCGTGGTTAGATAGATTTCTGGAGAGTCAGAAAAACATGACTGACCTCTCCAAAGTTTTTGATCGTTCTCCTCGTTTTCCGAGTCGGCCGCGCCCCAGTCCCCGCAAAATTCATTTCCCCTTTTTCTTGGAAAACAAATGGGGATTCTCTCTCTCCTTTCCCAAGGATGCAGCTGGTCCATGGATGCAGGTGGCCATCCTGGGAACGGAATGTTAAACTTGAGCCAAAACGGCCAAAGGTCAGCTTGGGGGCGGAACCTAGTGTTTTATGGATTTGAAAGAATTCGATGCAGCTGGCTTCAAAGCGTGGGAATGAGTAAAAAGTGTGGGAAACAGTAGCATTCGTTGATAGAAAGCGTACTATGCCACAACTCCTCCCCCCTTTAGAACTTTCAAATCCATTAAGAAATTAAACAATAATAATATATAATGCAAATTCATATCAAAATATCAAGTATTTCTTTCCTATAAGTTGGTTGTGATACAAAAATAAACAGCTTGTCTGGTCTTAACTCATATAAAATTTCAAAATTTTAGTGTAAATTAAAATTTCAAAACATTTAAGATGTATAACATAATAACCTGACCAGTGCAGTTGCTTTAAAAATGCACAGTTAACACATTTTCAGATTTTTAGTAATGTCACTAAAAATAATTTTCAACCAATTTAAAAATTAAGAAACCTGAAAAATCATTAATCAATCATTTGTCAAATGATGAACAGATGCAATTCCAAATGATAACATACTTAATACATTAAGTAAAACTTGCACATACACAAAATCAAAATTTTAAAAATTTTGCAACTACAGTGAAATTTTAATAAGTGGAACATTATTTTATGACTGTCATTAAAGTTTTCCATGCTAGGGAAACTCTTTAAGTCGAATTTTCTTCCTTTTTTTCTTTTTGCTCCTCAAAAAGTAAGAACAAAAATAAAGAAATCGGCGCCATTTCCTTGCATCAAACTTAATTCCAAAAAATACCTCTTGAATTATTGAAACTAGTTTCAAAGGGGCCTTCTTCTTATCAGTTGACTTCCCAGCTATCTGACATTCATGTCTAGTTTGGATAAACTTCTCCATTTGCTTATGGCAACCAGGCCAGAAAAAATTTTCACTCAAATTTTCCCTAGACTTTGTCATTCCCTCATGTGCAGAGGTACCCTCCTGACAAAGAGTAAGTATTTTACTTCTCAAACTTTCCGGGACAACCGCTAATTTTTTAGTGTTACCCATATGATCCTCCTGAAACCTAAACAGTATTCCATTTTCAAGACAATAATAGTCCTTTTCCTTTAGAACTGTATTTTTCCCCGTTAACTCAAAGAGGGGCTTAAGAGTGGGGCACTCTATCTGCGCTGACTTGAATTCCTCAGGACTTATCCTGGCTAACGAAAATTCTGGCGCATTTATGTCGACTTCTGGAATTTCTACGTTTTCCAAAGGCGTTGCGGGAAAAGTTGGAGTATTGTCCAAAGAAACCTTACACTTCTCAGAAGGATTTTTTCCTTCTAAACTTTTTTGTTTTTCGCGAGCCTGAGCACGCGTTGTTACAGCATCTAAAGCATCTCCGTTCGAGCAATAATTTTCGAAACTGTCCCCTAACAAAAGCGCAGTTCTATTTCCTAATAAATATCTCCCTTGATCTAATTCGTCACTTATGACTGCCGCCTTAGTTTTCACTTTTCCAAATTTACCTTCTAAGTAAACACTGGCAAGGGGTAAACAAACTTTATTTTTATTTAAAGGAGTTTGTAACCAAACATTTTCCCCGGTAAAATCGTTATGGTTTACATATTTTCTACAAACCAAGTCAATAGAGCTACCACTGTCCCGAAGAATACGAATGGGAAAAGAATTCACAGTTCCCTCAGTAATGAATGGAGCTAATAGCTCTTCTCCAGCGAGATTTTGGAGATTTTTCACGCAATTGACTACCTCTTCCGCCACGGGGAATCCACTATTCTTTTTATTCTTAGGACAAGTCGGCCACAAATGTGTCTCGCTGCTACACCCAAAGCACCGCAGGGGTCTTCGTCTCTCAAAACTGGTGTTTACCCCTATCGGAAAGGGATCTGTTTAGGGGTTTATTGCTTTCGTTCTTTATTAGCTCCATCTTTTCAGACAAATTTTTCCTGTCCTTTTCTTCCGAATTAGGATTTTTGAATTTCCTCACTTCATCGTAGTTATCAAGCATGTCTGCTAACTTTGATGAGCTTTTTATTGTTGACCAGTCATCTAGGAAGTGTTCTTTTGCTTCCGATGGGGCTCTTTTTTTCATCTGATCCGTAATCATAAGGTCTTTTAAATTTTCAAAATCCTTAACCTCTAGACTGTCAATCCATTCATTTAGATAATTTCGAAGCTCAAAAACAAAGTCTTTCCATGTACTGTCGTCGCGTTTTTGGTGCTGAACGAATTTTTTTCGGAAGCTTTCGGCACTTAACTTAAATCGCTTTAAGAGCAAATTTTTAACAAAAGAATAATTTTCGGCGTCCTCATCTGATTCACGCGCTATTAACTGGGCTATTTCTAAGGGCAATAATGGTATCAAATGTGATACCCAATCACTTTCCTCAATGCCCGCGCGTCTAACTTGCCGTTCAAACATGACTAAGTAGAGACAAATATCACTTTGGGAAGAATCAAATTTAGGTATTAAATTGTGAATACTTGATTGAATTACTCTAGTAGAAGAGTTTGCTGTCCCCCCATTCGTGCTCGTGCGCATGGGCAAAGTTCAAAAGCACGTTGTTTATCCTTTTCTTCTCTCTCAATTCTATCCCTTTCTTCTTTCTCTTTCTTATCCCTAGTTTCAACAATTTCCTCTAAAAGAATCTGAGCTACATCTTCCTCATAATCAGTACATTCAGTAATTTGTTTAATCAAATCTAGCTTCCGTACTTTGGAAGTAAATTGTACCCCGAACTCTGTTGCGAGTTCTTCAAGGTCCACCTTCTTAACTTTTATCAAAAATGCCATGTTAAAGAAAAACGCAATTTACAATGAACAAAACTCTTTCAGTAATTTAAAAGAACACACACACAAGAGTGTTTAAGCGGCACAAAAATTAAGTTATTTGAAAAGCATTAGATCAAACAACAAAAGCACAAAAAAATAAACAATTCAATCTGATGTAAATAAGCAAATGCACTGTTTCGAATTTTTACCAAGAAGCTATTCACAACCAACAATAAGAAAAAAAAACTTACGCTGACTGCACCCTGGCACTGCTTCAAAGTAATCCAATGCAATTTAAATGTTCACATCACATAGCACTCGCGAAAAAATGAGTCAATTTGTTCTAAATATCACATTTCTTGGACAGAACTAAATGCGCGGTTAAACACACAGTTCAGGAGCGGACGTTCCGACCAGAATCAGACCAAGTTGGCCTCACAATTCACAAATAAATTTGTTCACAAATTTCCCCGGAGAACAGGATGTCTCCTTAACGCATGTCACAGCGTCACACAGTCGACAGGAATAGCCCAGGAACAACACAATCGGCTAGGGTAGCCGTAAGAACAACGCAACAGGCAAGGATCGCCACTGGAGCACTTCGCACATACACATCTGCCAGGTTGGACAGAGAAAAATTTCGAATCTTTCGAAAAATATATCTCAGAGATCAGGATAATCGCGAGACGACTACGAAGTTCCGTTTTTCTCAACAGATCCGCAGGGCGATCTTTTCACTCACTTTCGACTTCTCATCAAGATCGGGGTCGATCTTCTCCATTCAACAGAAGAAACCAGCAGGAGGTCCTTCACGCCGGAGCAAGGAAGCAGGAGCGAAGTCATAAAAACTGACCATAAAATAAGATCGGGGGTCGATCTTTCTTTTTTCGCAGCTAGGCTGCAGCAACACAACTTCTCAAAGAAAGATTGCCTTTCTTCAATACAGAGAAGGGAGGACGAAAAACTCTCATTTTCTATCTAACTTTCAATCTCCACCGCTGGCACCAAATTTTATCTTGCTGTGGCGTAATGGTAGTATGTGTGGCTGAGTGGAAAGCAAGTAGTTACCAGGGGTAAACTTAACATTGTTTTTATTTACACACTATTTACAAGATTCAGAAGTACACAATTGATTCGTGGTTAGATAGATTTCTGGAGAGTCAGAAAAACATGACTGACCTCTCCAAAGTTTTTGATCGTTCTCCTCGTTTTCCGAGTCGGCCGCGCCCCAGCCCCCGCAAAATTCATTTCCCCTTTTTCTTGGAAAACAAATGGGGATTCTCTCTCTCCTTTCCCAAGGATGCAGCTGGTCCATGGATGCAGGTGGCCATCCTGGGAACGGAATGTTAAACTTGAGCCAAAACGGCCAAAGGTCAGCTTGGGGGCGGAACCTAGTGTTTTATGGATTTGAAAGAATTCGATGCAGCTGGCTTCAAAGCGTGGGAATGAGTAAAAAGTGTGGGAAACAGTAGCATTCGTTGATAGAAAGCGTACTATGCCACACTCTCTTTGCATTGAACTGTTTCTCTTTCTCTCTCTCTATTTCAAACTTATTTCGGCGACCCATACATTTTTCTCCACTTAGTAATGATTTTCAGGACATTTTTCATCAAAAAAAATAAAAAAAAGAGGAATGTTTCGGCTACCCCTATCCTATGGAATGTCCTAATGAAGCTGTTCTATTTATTTATGTTTTTTTTTTTTTTTTTTTTTAACTGAAGAACCATGAAGCATGGTTTTGTATAACCAGGGCCGCCGAGAGACAAGGCGTGCACCGTGTTAGTTCTGTCGCCGGTCCTCCCTCCCATTATGCTAATTTTGCTCTATGCACAATACTTTAATTTGAGTCGAGCCCATAGTTTTCGACTAGACAGACATACCCACTCTGCGGCCTAGTGAAGAGTGTATTGTACTGAATACTTCTTTTTTCGTTGATAAAAATGTTTGAAGCGTACACTTCCGCGGTCCTTACTTAGATATTCTTAATAAAAAAGTATCATGGATGTTCCTAAATTGTACTTTAAAATTACATTTTCTATTCAAATTTCACAAAAAAAAAAAACACTTTTTGGCACTATTATTTCAATTGTTCATTTATAGTTACCGTTTTCATTTTCTAAAACAACGAAGTTTCCCTTTTTCTTTGTTAGTTGCATCGCTAAAATAAAATTGGTGGCCCCATTTCTGAAAAATTGCCGGGGGGGGGGGGGGAGACTGCCCCTAAGAGTACGTGAAAAAAGCATTATTAATGCATCTATTTCTTGTTGAATGAGTTTGAATATTTTTTTCTTTCAAAAATTCAAAAATTTCATGTTCGAAAGAAAAAACTTTCCAGAAAAAAAATCCCCCCCAAAAATTTTGATGGCGCAACTTGCGCCATAATCCCCCCCTGTGGGCACCCCCTGTCATTCACACAAGAGATTGTTTAATTGTAAATAACGTACAAATTAGTCGTCGTCAATTAGCTTTCATATCGCAGCACAGTATGTAAACGAGATTAGTAAATAGGAAGATAATAATAAAAATATGTAGGAATAGATAATAGTTAATGTAATTAAAGTATAAGAATAAATTGGAAGAAGATACAACATCTATCGTTTTGTATGCGTAAAATCGATTCGAGATTGTAACGAAGTTCGTAAAATGGGCTGCATCTGCATTAAAAGGCAGAGGAAAATATTTTTCTTACGGGTTTTTTTTTCCATGTATTTTCACTGTTAAAATTTGCATTATTTTAAAAGGTTCCCAGAATTTGCTATTTTATACTTGTCCTGAAGATTTTTCTAGTCCCCGGAATTAATCCATAAATCTACTGAATTGAATGTTTTATGAAGCATCTGGCATACCTAATTACTGTTATAACTAGCACCAGTTAGCAAAATAAATAAATAAATAAATAAAATAAAATAAATAAATATTATTTTGAATGAAAAATCTTATAATTGCTATTTTTGAAACAGTTTGTCATTTAAGTGGCTTTAATATTTATAATCGTCGTGTTTCTTCAATTAATTTTTGATATTTTTTTTATTCAAGTGAAACCTGTTTATAACAATACTGTCCACAACGATAAACCTGTCTATAACAATTCTATCCATAGCGTTAAACCTGCCCATAACAATATTTGCTTTGGTCCCGGCCAAATTCTCATTTACTTAATGTATTTTCAACCTCCCTAGAGCGATAATCACATTTCTGATGCATCTGTCTATAACAGTAGTTTATGCATTAAAAATAAAAATAATAAATAAATAAATAAATAGCTTTTTAAATTATTGCAGCTTTTTTCTATCTTATAAACTACATATCGAATAGGAGATAACCAAAGATGGAGACAAAATGCTAAGATAATTTAGGACATTTGGAGAAAAGATAAACTGTACTAGCATCCAATTGATAAAGAATTAGAACAAGTTGATACAAAGAAAAATTTGGAATTTCTTTGTTAACCATAGTCATTTTTTTACATACAATATTAAAAATGACCAATCTTTAATTCACCAAAAATGTTTGTAATGCTGATAGTAACGAATATGTCCTTGCCTAGTATGTATATAAGTTTTCAATTCTTATTTTAACTATTTATAAACGCTTAAAATTGTTAAATGGTAAAATTAGATGTTACTAATTTGTTATTATGCATTTATATATTACTTGAATTTTAAATTACATGGATAGTTCAGTTTGATAAATAAAACTGCATATATTATACATAGTATAGATAGGAGAGGGAGGAGGCATGACTGTAAAAACTGTCTATAAAGATATCCTGTCTCTAACAATATTGGTTTTAGGTACCAACTCTATCGTTTTTGACAGGTTTTACTGTAATATATGTTTCTCTAAATCTGCCCTTGATAGTTCATTTAAAGCACCTATAGTTTCACATATTTTTTTATGATTAAGGAAGTATAGCTAAACACTGTGTAAAAAGTTACAACTTTCTGCTTGAAAATTCTTGATGAAATTTAATAAAAGGCCTAATATTCTTTCTTCTTTTTTTTTACTATGCATTGCTGAAAAAATTAGCTCAAGAATCAAAGGTTATTTCAAATAAAAGAGCTCTTTATTTGTAGGGGGAAAAACTGTGTTGTGATACTCATATGAGCTTTCTTTCAATTAAATAGTGTATCCTTTAAACTCATACTGCTCGAAACTTAGGATTGCTTCGTTCATCCGGTCGACTACAAGGTCAGTGGCCCATGACAGGAGAAAGTCCTTTGAGGATAACGCTAGGTCTAAGAGATCCCAAGCGAAGAAACTTTCTCAATTATGAAATAGGGATTTGAGAAAAATCCTTCGAGACCTCAGGGATTTTGAAGTGGTGCGAGGGAAGAAAAAATGAGATAAATCTGGAAGAAAATGGTTTTTCGGAAGCTATAGTTAGATCCTAGTCCATAAATGGATAGATATGGCTAAAAAATAACAAAAATGTATTGAAAATGAATAAACTATTGATGCAAATTTGGTGGGTTTTGTGTATATTAACGGTCGTGTTTATCTTACCCTTGTTCTTTCAAGCCTTGATCATTACAGCACAGTAGATATAGCATTATTAATAATGGTAGTTTTCAAGAGTATTTCAATGCTAAATAATCTAAATGAAGTTTAAAAACTGATCTGATAGAAACTCTAAGGGAAACTTCGTTAACACAGTTAAGTTGAGACCCTATTTCATAATCTATTTTAAATATAAATTCGTCTTAGAATAACATAAAAGAAAAGTACTACATACGTATTGGTATTTGCAAACTACATTTTTCTCTTTTAATGTGTTAAAAAGAATTCTGAAAAATATAGAACTAGAAATGAAAGAAGGATTAACTCTTTTTCTTTTTACAAGTAACGCAACGAAGTATGACTTTCTTCTATCCAAAAGTTTAAAGAAGATATTTGATTGTATTGAAAAATTTAGATTATATACGGTTAATATTATCATGTTACTATTTGATTTGAAAATGTCCCTTATAAAAGTATAAAATACTATCGCTTGTGTTTCATCATTTAAATTTTTCCGTAGTAAAAAAGTAAATTTTATTTATTCATTTATTTTTTCAATTATGTTGACGAAAGTGGGCACAAAAAGTAAATTAAGTCCGCTCAAAGTTTCGAGTTTACGCTTAAAAAAAGATTAAATATATGTGACTAATGAAAATAGTTCGTTAATAGCTCGTGTCTTTTCTTTGCAACTGGCACCCCTGTAAAGGAGCTAACAATTAATAGTTTTTGCAATCTTAACCGCCGTGGCTGTTTTAGTGTAACGAGAAAATGCTATTAATGTCGCTGCGAAAACTTTCGAAGCACTCATAAGCAGTAGTGGAGCTCATTAAAAAATATATTTAAAAAAGATTCATTTTGCTTTTTTTTCTGAATTAATTTTTTTTTTTTTTTTTTTTTTTGTAGCTTTTGAAACTTTAGAAAGAAGTTGCGGGTAATGCTATATAATTTAAATAAAGAAAGTAAAGTTTTTAGTAAAAACGAAGTTAAACTTGAAATTTAGAATTTGTAGTTAGTGGCCAGTGGCCAATAGATGCTTTTAGTTTATTAGCCACTTTTTATCATTTTTAAGTAGCTACTTTATCCAGGAAAATATCGGCATGTTTGAGCTAACTACAATTTCATACATTTGCATACCTTTCTCTCTCTATCTCGGGGGCCTTTTTACTCCAAACTCCAAGGTGCGTCAAACCTTTTGCATATTACACGCCCCCGAGTTTTGAACATTAAATTGCTTGGGGGGGGGGGGTAGGAGAGTGAAATTAATAATATCTTTTCTTATCCACTTGAAATACGGAATACTATGTTAGAGCTTCGGATCGTTTTTCCGTCACAAATCAAATAGTTGAGAAAATGTTTGTATTTTTTATATAGTGCATGGATTAATTGAAAAACGTAGATGATTATTAAAAAAATGATAAGTTTTAAAATTAACATTACATGAAGCCTGGTCGAAGCTAAAAACCTAAAAAAACTCTAATTATTATTTTTTTTTTTTTCATTTTTCGAATTTACCTCTAATATGAGACTGGGTATAGATTAACAAGGTTTTTCAACTTATGCAGGGACTATCGGTTCTAAGCTGAAAGTACAACTCGTTTTAACTCATTTTTGTTTTGGTACTGGAACCAATCACTATAAACTGGGTAAAATAATGTCCTACGAAAACGTTCCATGGGTTTCAGATGAAAACTATGATATCCCCATTTCATACAGCTAACTTAGGTATGCCGGCGCTCATACATTTTGCTGAGTGCAATTGTTTGTGAGTTGTTTTGTTGATGTATCCGGTTTGCTTCAGAGATCAGAGGTACGAATGGCAATTAATGAAGATCTTCCAACATTAATTGGTGTTCTTCTTTATGTATCTAACAAAGACTAACCTTAAGAACTAAACACCAGAAATTTTGAATATTATACATAAGATTTTAGCTTTTAGGTATTGGTTCAATTGTTACAGATTTTTAAAAAAAATACAGTAGTTGTTTTATTTAATTTACGAGCAACGCCGATGTTAGAACATTTCATTTTCCAATCATTCAGCTCTGTTTTAACAATTAAAATTTAAAAAAAAAATGAGTTTATAATTTTATCTTGCCGTGTACGTGAACTTCATAAACTACGTGGACAATTAGTCAATAATATTTTAATAATTCAATATTAATAGAATATTTCCGCAGATAGTATATTGTTATAGATAGAATATAAAATATTTCCGTGTAAAATATTCTATATTCTATTTATAAGAATTTATAGAATATTTAAAATAGTAGCATTAGAATATTTAAGTACTTTAATAATTAATTACATACTAATGTGAGCTAAATGGACACTAAGAATGTAAATTTGGTAGTATTTTGTGGCTTAGTCACCTTTCAGAAAACTACTTCCTCTAATCATATACTCTTTTGAATAGGGTCTGGTGGGGTAAAGTGGTCATGAAATCCACGTTCTTCAATTTATTTTTTTCTTTTAAGACTTCCAGTTTTTTTTGTCGTTGTTTTATTTATAAGAATATATAGAATATTTAAAATAGTAGCATTAGAATATTTAAGTACTTTAATAATTAATTACATACTAATGTGAGCTAAATGGACACTAAGAATGTAAATTTGGTAGTATTTTGTGGCTTAGTCACCTTTCAGAAAACTACATCCTCTAATCATATATTCTTTTGAATAGGGCCTGGTGGGGTAAAGTGGTCATGAAATCCACGTTCTTCAACTTATTTTTTTCTTTTAAGAGAACTTCCAGTTTTTTTTTTTTTTTTTTTTTTTTTTTTTGTCGTTGTTTTAATGATTAAAACGTTGCACTGAATTTTCTAAGAAAAAATGTACCTAAATAGTTTAATGGCGTTTCTTTTTTCATATGTGATGTGAATCCCGATGATCCCGATATGTGTTAATGACCCTGGGTGGGGTAAAGTGGTCATAGTTTAGTAAAAAGGATCTAAAACCATTATAAATAACAATACTTTTTTAATGTTCAACACACCAAGTTATTTTGAAAAAAAAAAACTTTCTTCTAATAATTTATACATTTTTGATGGTCAACTATGGTCAAAAGTTGGTTCACTAAGAATTTAATAATATTTCACTCCTATATATTATCAATATTATCAGGGAAGGTGTGATAATTTGCAATGATTTATTGCTTTAGGAATATAATACAGATAGCTCCTGAATAATGTCTAAATTACATCAATGGAAAATATTACACCCAAATACACTTCTGAAAAAATGTTACTTTATTTATAAACAAAAGGGAAACATGATCAAGCTTTATCTATTTATTCAATGTATGCGATTTAAGTTTCTACCTTTTACGGATATTTAACAGATGATTTTTTTTTGGGGGGGGGGGGCATAAATAATTCTACTGGAATAAGTTGAATGCTGTGGTTGCAGAAAAAATGTTATGATATTTTTCAAATATTATAGGATTGCAATCTTGCTTTAATTCAGTCGATATCCTATATGAAATTTAAGTTCAGTTATATTTCATCCATTTTACCTTACAAACAGTACATGTTTAGTAAACTTAATATTTAACTTATATCTGACTCATAAGTGAAGATTGAATGATGCTAGATGGAGGATATATGTTAAGCATAACATATGACCACTTTACCCTACTTTACTTAAGTTGTTCTAAAATATAATATAAAATTAATCCTTTTTAGCTGTTTATGCAGACGTATTCTTCTAAAATCCGGGAAAATGCCTGCACAACCAATCGACGAAAAATGTTTAAAAAAAAAATTAAAATATTACAAAGAAATTAAAAGAGGTGTTCAGATTTTTAAATGTTTCATAGCTCAAAAAAAAAAAAATAAATAAAAAAATCATGAAATAAAGTATGGCCAGTAGTAAAATTTGTAGTTCAAAACTTAATTCTTAATTGTTAAAACCTAATGTAAAAAATGTACCCTCATTCTTTTATTTATTTTGAATATATAGCATTCTACTTGGTTTATGACCACTTTAACCCACCAGACCCTAAATTTTCCCTTAAAAAATAGAGTTTTTTGATTTATTAAATTAATATACAAACTGAGGTATTTTGAAAATTCAATTTAAGTGGAAAAAAACTTCAATATTAGTGAGGGGAAAATATAAGTTATCACTCATGAAATTATTCATCATTTCAAAACAAATTTAATTTGTGAAAAGTATTCAAATACTGAAAGTTTCTCACTAATATATTTCTAACCGGTTTGAAAATGTAGCAACGTGAATAATGATTTATGTTAAAAAAGTAAGAGCTAATATCTATTCCTTCTGAAGATATTCCCATCTGTTTAAACTTATTTGGTAAATGTAGTGAAAATCAAAGCAATAAAAATAAGAATGATTGCATTAGAGTGGAAATTAACCAACTAACTCGGAAAGTGATATTAGCTTGCCAAACGGAAACAATTTACTTCGAGCACCTATTCATTAAGGAACAGGAAAGAAAGTCAAACTTGTCAGCGTTGTACATTTATTGCACCCGAGACAAAACGTCTGTCTAAGACTATCCCATTCATTATCACAGAAAGATTGAGGTAAAATGGTATCTTTTCCGCTTAAAAGGTATTAGAAAGCATTCCGTATAGTTGTATCTTGAATCAATTATTGATTTTTTGTATATGAAGAATTAGGAAGAGGGTTTGAGGTTAGATTATCATCTTTGATAAGGAAACTAAATAAACTTTCTGAGATTAACTACCAAAAAATTTCTATCCTTATTAAACTCTCAATTTGCATCGGATGCTAGTGATGTGACATCGTGTAGGATTAACTCATGCTTTACCTTAGTTTCCTCTTACACATATTTTTATACGAGACTGCTTTATAAGAACTGAAGCCAAAAATAAAAATGAAAAAAGGCAAAATAACGTTGAAAAGAAAAACGTTCCAGCAAAAGTAATTTTCACACATATATCTCTTTTTTAGTTTGAGATATTTTTAGATTTCCTTCATGTATTTTTATTTCGGAAAATTCGTAACAATATCATGAATTTATTTTTTATTTACTAATATAAAATACTTATTATCCCTCTCGTGCGCATATACATATTGAATTCTAAGGTAAACCGCCGGTAATTGACCATTTATCGAAGTTTTTTGAATTTTTATTTAGTTTTCTGTATAAAACCTTGGAAGAAAATTAAAATTTTTCTATTTGTCAATAAATATATAAGGATTTATTAATAATAATAAAATATTTTTCTTTTATATTTACAATAATTTTAAATTATTTTCTACAATACTTAGAAAAGAAGATTTCGTAAGTAACTAACCTTATCTAAAATGACCAGTGTAGCATAGTAGTTAGCCATTTTTTCCACACAGTGTTAATCAACACTATTAAAACTTGACCATGTTTATGTGCACTGGTGTGCAAAAATTAAGGACTAAGTAAAAAAATCGGCATATCAGAGGAATGAAGAGGCAGGCGGCAAAGAAACTAAATATGGTGGGAGAGGAGTGTCGGAGTCTAGTTTTAACACACTTCCACATCGGTAAAGGCGCTATATGGGGTGCCGAGAACACCCAAATTGCAGAGATAATTCATGGGGGCTTGTTCCCTTTACGGATGAGGGCAGGTTTAGTCTGAGTAGAAATTCTGGAAGCATGTTAGAGCAGGAATAAATGAAGGGAGCAAGCCCAATCATTGGCTTAGCAATAGCTGATCCTAAGACCCCAAGACACGTGAGACTTATCAACGACGAATTGTTGGCACTTTCGGCGTGAAACAAGCGAAAGAAACCTGATTTCTTCCAATACTTTGCTTTTAAAGCTGTCACGTGACTTGGCGTCTGGGATTCACGAATGAAAGTCTTTTCTCACTCCATTATTAGGGGAAGGTCGTTTAGTATCGGACAGCGGGTAGTAGCGGACAAGGGCTGCTTCTTGATTCCGCCTCCAAGGACAGCACGTAGTGGGTCAACATAGTGTGCCGTATTGGGGAAGAAAGCCAAAGACGCCATATTGGTTCAAATCAACCGTTCGTTCTGGTGTTCATAGCTAGTTGTTTGTTTGTTGAGAGAATTGCAGTGCATGAACTTAACTTCTGAGGCATATATTTACACATAGAATAAGTTATATTGTTTCATTGTTATACCTTTAGACTGATAGTATATTAATCCAAGTATTATGAGCTATAAAAGTGTCTAGCTTAAGTAATATTCCAGTGGTGGTTAAACAACTGTAGCTTTACAGTCGGGTTGTATCGGACAAACCAATTTCGGGTTGTATCGGACAAAGTTACTGGCACCAAAATAAAATACTGACGGTGTTTTCTTTGTCCAGCAGGTTGAAATGGAAAAATCACGACATAAATGGGATGAAACAAATATGAAAGAAGCCATTGAAAAAGTTGGACCTAATAAAATGACAATTAGAGAAGCTAGTGAAAGATATTTAGTCCCAAAAAGTACTTTGGGGGGGTAATAGGATTAAAGCTTTTCATTTTTAGACTTGTATACTATTCTAAGTAAACAACTACTTTGTTCGTTTCATTTTTTTGCTCATTAAAATGATATTTCTAAACTATTTGTTTTTATTTTAACATTTTAATGTTTTGTCCGATACAACCCTCCAAAATTTAAAATTGGCCAAAAATAGAGTTTGACAAAAATTTGTTTAAAAAATACGACTCCATGTTTTTTTAACCAAAGTTTACAATTTATGTTAGGTAACTTAGTAGAGCATAATTTAGTGTAAAAACTAGTTCTTTACAAATAACACAAAAAGTGTTATGATCGAAATGGCTTAGGTGTCCGATACAACCCGACCTTCCCCTATATCTCTTCTCAATGGGAAGCGTACACATCTAGGGAGAGCAGATAACATGGAATAACCCCTCCAACACCGTCAAGAAGCTGTTTTAAAAGGTAGCGGAGGATAAAGTAGCGGTTTTTAAAGGTAGTGGGGAACGATTGGTAAAGTGCATACCTTTACATATCCGAAGGAGGTCCAATCACTAATACCCACTATTATAACGAGTTTCTCCTTTTTTATGTGCGTCTTTTTAGTGGTGCTATATGTCTTCTGCTTCTTTTCATGAACGTCAACATCCCGCCATGTTCCGCGGTTACTGTTGAAGAGTTGTTAGAGAGTGGCAATACTGAACTAATGGATTTGTCGGCAAGGTCTCCGGATCAAATTCACATTCAGCATATACGGAACTTTCTTGGAAGAAGCTTGGCAGTACGTAATTTACGGCTGGTAACGATTCCAGAGCTGCAATTCGTACTGCAAGAGCAGCAGCGCCTCAACAACTATTTGGCAATATTATATTCAGCATCAGCAGACAGTGCGAAACCTGCATAGCAGTTAGATAAGTTCATATTCTCTACTAAAGGCTGAATGTTTCTTGCTTAACACCTGCCACTGGCTGATTTCGAGTTTCCGCGACATTGCGCCCAATGCTATTGTTTCAATAATTTTCTTTTTATACTTTTGTTTTCTTTTTTGGGAACTTTTGGGCAGCATTATATTCAGAAAACTGTTTTAATTTTAAACACAGTGCATGGACGTACTTACGTGTGTACGTTCGTATGTCCATCTAAAAATCCCTTCTGATTCATTGCTGGGTGGATGACGTCATAACACATGCCCTTGATCATAGACATGTGCCAGTGACGAAAAAAAAAAAAAAAAAAGAATCGCGAAATGTCGCCAAACTTATTGAAAAATTGTGACTATAAATTCTAATATAGATCCTTCATTTATTATTTCATTGGAACAATTTCTCAAAAAACGTTAAAAAATTGTCTAATGCAAAAAGAAAAAAAAGTTATGTAGTGACTTGATGCAATTATACATATAGTACGAGATGGGAAGGTTATTTAACATAAAGAGAGAATTAACATCCTAGGCTAAAACACAGGAGTTTTACTCTATTTACTTCTATATTACTATTTTTTACGTACGCAAACTTTTTTTTTTTTTCTTTTTTAAAAAAGCACCCCATTCTTAGTTGCTTCGACAAAAAACTATATTTTCGTGAAAATATTATGTTTTATCGAGAAAATATTTAATACAATTATTTTGCTCAGTAATTAACAAAAATCAAAGAACTTCAATCAAAATCCCAAGAATCCAATGTAGTATCTATGGAAAAAAATATATCTTGGAGAGAAACACAAGCCCTGGCAGCCTTGGTCAAAACGTAGTAAAAGCACATAGATGAAACAGGTTTACTTTTTGGATAGATATATAAGAAAAAATGCTTTGCGACACCATAAAAATTGCCTTGCGGTCACGATTTTGAACCTTTGTTCCAAGCAAAATCAATGGCAAACATCAGTATTAGAATTGCAACACCTTTACGTATTGCCTTTATGTACTGCTTAATTTTTAAACTTAGCAATTCAGGTTCATTTACGACTTTAACAGTCTCATTATTAGAAGTTCATTTAAAGTAAATATGTAAAAGTCAACAATGTACAAGTGAAAAACTTCTCATAACATAAAAAAGTAATATTAGTAAGTAGCTTACCTTAAAATTTTCCAAAACAAGACGGAGACGATTACAGATGATTATCAAATCTCCATCAAGTTTACTAACGTAACGTACTGCCGTAGTTGGGCAGCTTCGGAAATTGATTAGGGTTTCCTACTGGTTACATGGCACACGTGACAAAAAACGTTCCGATTTCATAGCACAAAATGCTTTCAGATAAGTTTACTGCTGCGGTGTTTGGAACAATATTGCAACATACATTGCTGTAAAAGTACAACATTGTTTTTTGAGAGTATACACATGGTATGCAATACAACCAACGAACATGTGTCTAGTCATCATCATTGTAGTGGAGAAAGTGATGACTTTATTAGTGGGCCCAAACTATGTTCCCAGTCTATTCTCAAATTTCCCAAGGTGTTCTCAAATATGTTCCCAAGTATAAATTTAACAAATATTCTGAGCAGAACATATTCGGTGAATTTTTTGAACACTGTCTTTCTAACGGAACAGATTCGGTGAATTTTTCGAACACTGTTTTTCTAACGGAACAGATTCGGGGAATTTTTTGAACACTGTCTTTCTAACGGAACAGATTCGACATATATTTCAGTAATCTTTTTTAAAACGAAGCACATTTTGAATATATTATTATACACAAACGTGCAACTTTATTACATTTTCTAAATCAAAGTGTTTCAAACGAGTTCAAAACGTGTACCAGGTGTTAGCAGATTAATCTTAAACCCAATAGTGTAGTTATAACAGTCTGAATATTGTAGATCTAACTGCGTACTGTATCTTTTCCGAAGTTCAAAGGTTCAAAACGTTCAGTGCCACTGTACACAGGGTGAATCTGAAGAGTGGGCAAAGCGTTATGAGGTAATAAATTACACCTAAAGGATTCGGAATTACACGCCATTGCAGGTTCGGAAGTACTTTCATCATACGATAAAGGGCGTTCTACGTAAGTTCGGTTGAAGAAAAGTTTTTCCTTTAGACACTAAATGAATAAAATCCACTAGTTTCAATTCACCCATAGTCTTTATGTTGAGCGCTACAGCTGTTAATAGACAAACCCTTTCAAATCAAAGGAAAGAAATCTCAAAGTATTTTAAAGTTTCTAACAGTATGTGGGCTTAAATGCAAAATAAAACTGCTTAGTATTTTAAGTCAAACTTACTGTTTGTTGCCTGAATAATGTTAAATGTAAATTAACATTATTTTATATTTTAAAATGAGGTTTCTAAAGTTAAGTATTTTAAACGATCAGAAAGAAATTTGACCTTTGCTTAAAAAAATCCCATAGTTCAGGTATTTCTTTTGTTATCTGCCATACATGAAAAGAATTACCTCCTTATTCTGGAATATTTTAACTTTAGAATGAAAGACAGAAAAATAAGTAATTTACAAGAATATTCCTTACGTAAAATTTTCATATTAATAATCAAAAAATATAAAGTAACGAGATCTTTGCCTTTAGCGAAGAAGATTTATTTTATGCATTAATCAAGAAACTTCTGTACATAAGCTCTAGTAGCTTAACCATTTGTCAGCTCCCCATTTATTTCGAAGGGGATATTCATTACAAAACGGAAAAAAGAACCGTTAAACATGTCATCGGTTTGCATTAATTGCGTGAGACAAAATAGCCCTCTGATGCTTATCCATTTATTACTTAAGGAACTTATTTTTAGCAATGTTAAACTGAAATGCTGAGCATTTGATTATTCACCATTAAACTAAATATTTGAGAATAATTATTTATTAACGTAGTGGAAAAAATATTGATGCTTTGTACATTTCTTTAAAAAGAAGAATATCATGGCTAAATATTTTATTATAATAAAGATTGTGATTGAAGTACATGGCCGAAGAAGTAATGATGGTAGGTAGGGTAAAGTGGTCAAAAATCTAAGTTTTTCAAATTTGGTGGGTAATTAATGTAAGAATTTCGTTTAAAGCTCAAAATTTCTTGTTGTTTTTCTATTTTACATTAATGAAAAAAAAAGTTACACTAAACTTTGGAAGAAAAAATAGATTTAAATAGTTTTGCGCCATTTTTTGCTTTAATATGTACTTACGACCACTTTAGTACATGAGATGTCGTAAAGTGAATAATACATTGGGTAAAGTAGGCCATAGTTAAAAATAGCTAGGTATACATGAATAATAAGTAACCATAATATTTTAAAATTATTATATTTATTTCAATACAAGTAACTAACTTTATTTGATTAAATTACGAATTTTTAATACCCTCTATGGTGAAGACTTGGCTCATCAAGAATTTTAATAATATATTGCTCCATTGTTTAAATTCGTTTGGTATTTTATTTCTGTTAATAAAATTCCTACAATCAGAGTTCGACAAAACCCGTGTGACTGAAAAAAAATTCTTAGCAACTGGTTATTTAAGAAGAAAAAAGGTTATTTGAAAAGAAAAAACTTTCAAAAGCCATTTTGACTACTGCAAACTCCCAGTACATATTGGAAACACGCCTGGAACACTTTAACTTCATAAAAGTGTTTCAGTTGCCTGAATGTGCACTAAAATGTATTTCGATTGTAAAATTTCTTAGCAACTGGTTATTTAAGAAGAAAAAAGGTTCTTTGAGAAGAAAAAAACTTTCAAAACTCATTTTGAATGCAAACTCCCAGTACACACTGGAAACACGACTGGAACAGTTTAATTTCAAAAAAGTGCTGAAGTTGCCTGAATGTGCACTAAAATGTATTTCGAATATATTCCATTGAAGAAAAGTGTTATAAAATGTGCTCGAATGTCTCTTGTTCAGGATATTTGTAAAATTTAAACTTGGGAACACATTTGAGAACAGATTGGAAACACATTTGGGCACACTTACTAAATCATCGTTTTCTTTAGAACACTTCAACAGCTTTCTTTGGTACACTTCAACAGCTTTCTTTAACTATCATTAAGATATATGCAAAAGTATTACTGTCAGAAGCTTTGAGGGCTAGCTAGGTTATGGAAGTTTTTAGGGAGGTTTATGGAAATTTTTTAGGGAGGTTTAGGAAGGTTTATGGAAATATAATTTTCTTTTCATTTTGAAACATTCTTTCTTTTTTAAAGAATTTCTAAACTTTATTTTTAAATGATCTTGATTTCTTAATGTTATAATTTTGTATATCCTTTCGGATTTTTTATTTATGCTAAACATCATACGAAAATAACTCAAATAAGTCGTAAGATTTTAAAAGTTATATCGTAATACATAAAGCAATCATCATTATCAAAAAAAAAAAAAAAAAAAAAAAAACATGAAAAAAAAAAGGCAAGAAGCTATGCTGTAAATTTAAAAATGGGACATTTACTAAAAAGCAGATGAAATGAAAATGAAAGGCATATTCTAAAGGTGTTTCTAAGTAGCTCGGAAATTCATGTTGTTGGACTTTTAGTGCAGAAGGAATCACAATTTCGTAAGTACCTTTCGCTGTCATATTACATAAAGAAAGTTACCTCCAATTTTCATTCAAAAATAAAATATTTTGATGTTGCTACAGTTACAAATGTGTAAAGTTTACAATTTGGAGAGTGAGTGTGGTACAGTAATTAGTCGAAATTGTGGAATGAGCGTTGGGTTATCAGGGGAAAAAACAACCAGGAAAAATCACTAGTGTAGATGCAAGTGAGTTTGAGGTTTCAACAATGTTGAAGCGAGATAAGTTTCGGCAGTGGCCTGAAAAAGATGATAAGATTTGGTAACCATCTTCAAAAATTATGAAGAAAAGAAAGCCTTTGTTTTATCTCGATTTTATGATGTACCTGACTCTCCGAAGTCCAATTTTCAGCATAACTTACATCTACAACTCTCCCGTTTAAATATAACAGAGGTAGAGTATGGTACAAACCACCAAAACCTATATGAAAACGTTGAAACATGTGCTGTACCATTCTCACCTGCAATGAGAGGGTGAGAATAGTACAAAGAAAAACTGCTGTGAAGGGGGGTGTGGGTAAAGTTTCAAATTATTTCAGGGTCGGAATCGAAAGCCAAGGTCCTGAACTATAACAATAACGCAACTTCTTTTTTTTTCGAATGAAAGTTGAGTAATTACAGTTTGAAATGTACTAAAACTGTACCACATTCACCCGCTTCTTCGGTATTGAATACAAACCCTTTGCCCCCCCCCCCCCCCCGTAGAAATTTTTGAAATGACGGACCTGGGAGGGGAATAGTGAAAAGTTACACTTTGACAAATGGGGGAGAGGATCAAAGAAGTTGAAAAAAAAAGTGTCACATCATTTATGGCCAACCCCATGTTACATTAAGTCGTTGCAGAAATTATGACACATTGTAATCAATTATTTTATCGATTGGACTTGGTGATTCTATTTTCCGCATAAAAGCAATTAAATCATGTTTATAGCCTCCCTGAAACACATAGTTTTTTTCTAAAATATAAGTTTTTTGTTCTCTAAATTGCTTCAACTATTTTATCAACTTCTTTCTACACTACAACTACTGAAACAATTTCTTAGCCATTTTGTACAGATAATGGATTGACAGAAATTGTCACAGCTGTGACAGGAAAGTGGAAATAAGCTGTGAGAGAAGGTGCCGAGAAAAGGAAATTTAATTCGTCTAAAAAGAGACATTACTTAAAATGCTTTACCGATGGAAAAGTTAGTTTTCTTTCTAGAACAGGATTTTTTTTTGCAGCAAGATTTCACAGATATTAAATATTTCGTTCTTACCCGCAACAGTAGGATGGTTTGTCGTACCACATATTTTTTGTCAGTTGTTAAGTAAAAAGGGATGTTTTAAAATGAACAAAACATTTCCCTCATCAATGTAATTCCAGCATAATTTAAATATTTAGGATAACTTTGTTGAGTTAGTTTGATTGATTTGTTCAGTCAAATGTACACTGCAAATTCCATACTTATGAAAACTTACAAAATATTCTACTAATACAAATAATATAGTTTAACGATAATCTGGAAATTGAGTGAGAGGAGAAAAATATATGTCTGAAATGCATACGTTTTTTCCCTTTTTGCGCAAAAAATAAAACGTTTTGGTTTATTTATCGGAAAATGTCGCTGGCTTATTATAAATAAAGTCGATGTTCCTTTCAACCTTTCTTTCTGTAAACTTAAAACATATTGAAAACAGAAAATGAAGTAAAAGATTTGAATTTAAGTATTTGTCTATGAAAATAAGGCAAAACGATAAAGACAGGTCAAATCTGATTCAAATTTACGAAGGAAACCTTTGAGTACAAAAATAACATAAAAAGAAAAAAAAAACTCATTTTGAAATAGTAATAAAGTTTTCAATATCTCTTGCGAGATGAGGAAATGTCCAAGGGTATGTCTCACCGATAACTTTGAAGGATTTAAACGTTGCATAGTTGTAAAACAACATCTTGTTTGAACCTTCTTAGCGAATACATTATACCAATATGCTTTATTTTATATTTTCTTTAAAATGTCGAATTTTTCAAGTAAGCATAAAATACATGAAATAGAGAATAGATATTTTACTAAGAGAAAAATTTAACCTAACTTGACTCAAAACGTCGAAAATAGTGTAGAAAACTCCAGTAGATACTTAGTTCAATATTTCATCAACTGAATTTTAACTGAAAGATTTTTTTGAGTAGCATTAAGAAACATCTTTTGACTTTAATGATGTTAAAATTTGTTCAAAGTTGCACAATCGGGATTAATGAAGAATAATTCAAAGTTATACTTCGATTTGTATAAAAGCATTTCACTCACCGGTAAAAGTGGAGGCATATCTAAAAAAAATTCGGAAACGGAATAATTACTGATTGGAAATCTAAATTCAATGCATTTTCTTTCCATAATACTGGAAAAAAGTTATTTTGCATAGCTCCTATACTATGACGTTTGAGCGATGTTATGAAGAATGGCACATTTAGACGTTTAGAAGAAACATTTTCAAGATTTACTTATTAGATTACTTTAGATTTACTTATTAGCGGATTAGAGTAAAGAAACCAGTCGTTAAGCCCGGACAACATCACAAAGGTTTTGCGTATATTGGTATCATTTGAGAATAAGTTAAATAAACATCATATTGAGAAAAACCTTGATTTTTTACTGTAGTTTTTTTCGATATGTGCTCTGTTCTCATATTACTATAGCAGTCTCGAAAATCCGAGGTAATCAGGGCTCACGCCACCTCGTATTACTGAAAACTAGTATTATTCAGAAACTTCTTAGCGTTAAAAATTGTGCATTATTCGTACGACCTAAGAACGGGCAGTTTTCCTTCCTTAAGCATTGAAAAGGATGTATTTGTCTTCACCAAAAATTTAGCACTCAAATCTCGACATAAATTTCCATTTTAGTTTCTCCTAAACGAATTTTGATTTTTTTTCGTGGTGTCTAATCGTTATTTTGTGTGTAAACTTGTAGACACAACAGAAAAATTCATTTTATCCTTCCCCTTGCCATTTTGACAATTTCATCGTTACGTTTGCATGCATGTGTGTGCGCATGTATGAGTAAACGCTTCCCGTAACAGAAAAACGGGTAGTCAAAGAAGGTTCAAATTTCGTAAGTATGACTCGTACGGCTTCAAGTTGAGCACTTTCTCTGTTAATGGCAATCCGATATATTACAAGTGTGGTTATTTGTTCTTTGTTGCAAAACAATGGTAATTCTCTCTCTAATCCCTTTTCGAACCAAGATATTATCTCCAATTCATCTGTTAAACCATCTCTAGTATATGAATACTTCGTGCCATTTGGAGAGGGTTGTTGACATCGACCTCTCGATACCTTTCTATTACTTTACTGCGTATAGCTAAGGACTTTTTACAACAGTGAAAGATTTCGACTGTAAAATTTTAATACGAAAACTTAGAAAATTAAAAAACGAAAGCAAAAAAACAAAAAAAAAAAAAACTTTGAAAATATAAATCAAGCACCTTAAATTAAAATAAACCTCAGACTTTTGATACTTTACTGTATATGTTCTTACAATTGATCATGACTACTGTTAAATCGAATAGTAAAAGAATATGAAGAGTAATTTTAAAATTTTTATATAGCTGAACCCATCGCAAAATATGAGTCGTACTAATATTTTTCTGATTCAGTGGATAATAAGATGGGCAAGGCCAAATAAGGCCATGAAGAATAAGGCAATCCTCTCATTTTTTGTTATGGTATGACAAATATTCACTAGATTTTGTCAGAAAGCGTAGTTGATAATAAAGCGTTATTTGCAAGTAGCTTTTTAATCAACAAGCAACAGTTTAGGAAAAGGTATTTCAGAAGAGTTGTCAACATTACTTGAGTCTTATTTGACAGTAAGTTTATTTATTATCATTCACTATAGTTTTGTAGTATTAAAACAGTTGGCGTTTGTTCTTGAAGCTAAATTTATGTAGTTGACAAATTCAAAAAGAAAAAAAAAAATAAGCCCAATAGGGCCATGGTTCACTTTTTTAGAACACCGAAGTATCGAGTGAAGGATATGATCCTGTGCTGCATACACTGCACATATGTGCACGAACTGTGCACAGGGGTGACCAAAAAACAGAAGTTACTGAATTATCAGTGCCCTGAATGTGAGGATTGATTTTTCTCCTTCCCATTGAAGTAACATTAACTTTTTGATAATATTTTTGAGTGTATCAAATGTGATTTAATGTGCTTTTATATTGACTTTAAAGGAGTTTTCAATGTTTATTAGTTTGATGGTACGTTTTGACGTTTTTTCATCTTAAACCGTGCTCGAGGCAATCCTTACCCACAGTTGGCCTATAGTTGGGGACCCATGTTTCTAATAAGAAGAATTCGGATTTCTTAGTTAAAACTGATAACAAACATATTTGTAATTTAAATTTTCACTTGTAATTGCCATTTTCTAATTCTTTACAAGTCAGCTGATGAATGTGCATTAGGGTGGTTCAAAAAACTTTTTTCAATTAGAATCCAGGATACCCCCCTTTTTTTTTAGACTTACTAATAGAATTATGCTGTAAAAGTTTTAGCTTCTTACTCAAATTTTAACCGGGTGCTAAATGACTCCATAATTTAACATTAGCATCGAAAATGTCACAAATTTAAAAACATTTAATTTCCCCAGATATTTTTTCGTAAATACTTATTTTTTGCAATGTATATGCATATTACTCGTGTATATTATAATATGTAGCAGTGTTTTTCCAGTTCAATGAATTTTTTAACCCCCCTCCCCATACTTATGATGTTTGGGGGAGGGGGGTTGAGCATCCTCTTTCAGTTGAAATAGGAAGCCAAAATTCTTCCATATATTACTATCCACAAGTCTAAAAATATTGAGGGGTGTCCTGTTATCTAGGAGAAACTTTTTCTTTTACATGTATTTTTGAACAACCCTAATGTGCATGTGCAAAAGGCTGCAGCCAATTGAATTGCAAATAAACGAGATATTAGGCCATGATCCTTAAAGGTGGCCTTATTTGGCAAACTTGCCTTATAAAACTAATCTATACTCAAATTATTTTGAATTTTCTTCTTTTGAAATTCAAAACTTCGATGCTTTCAATAGAATTAATCCATAAAATAATTTTGAAGAGGCTAAGTATGTGTTATGTTTCCTATTTTTTTAAAAAATTCATAACTTGGATTCTTTTAATAGAATTAATCCATAAAATCATTTCGAAGAATCTAAGCATCAATTGTGTTTTCTTTTCTTACGAAGACATCAACAGGAACAAAAAGTATATGTCACTGAAGAATACATTTTTCAAACTTACGCCTCTCAGTCCTTCAAGACATCTGTGACAATCCATGTCGTCCCATCACCTGCGGAAACTAAAGATTTTTTTTTACCATTTCTCTCTTGGAAAATGAAAAGTTGTTAAGATTGCTGTACGTTTCTTGAAGAGAAATCCGAAAAAAGAAAGCGAGAGAATGTTTCCGTTAAACGTGATCCTGTTGTTTCGAATTTCTCGTACAACGACTAATATTGAGTTGTTTTTCCACTCCGGTTGCGTTTTCAATTTATCTAATACTTTCAGCAACAGAAGGGTTGTTATGGAAATAATAAAAATAGCTAAAGGCACATCGAAATGAAGAATGCAGTAAGTTTGTTTTTGGATCAACAGGAATTTTTTTCTTTGCAAAGTATGAAACAGGTGGTAGTTGAATATATGTATTATCATAAGAAGGGGGGGGGGGGGTCTTTTAACCACAAACGTGTTTAACGTTCATCTGACTTCAAATGAACATCATTTTGGAACTATTAGCAATTTTTTGCTAATAGTTCAAAAAGATATTACGAAATTTGTCGTAAATAATTATCAAGTGTACGTTTTTAGGCGCTTTTTTGCGTTTATGGATTTATTAACATTATGCTTTTTGAAAAAGCAAAATATGAAACAATTTCTTTTCATTCATATCAAAAGGAAACAGATCTACTGAAGAAGACAGATACTTTAAACTTCCAAAGTTTTTAAGCTTTAAAGGCAGACTCGGAAGTCTTTAGTAGTATTTCGTAGTGGGGAAAGGGACAAATCATTCTAATTAAAGTGTAAGGATAAAATGAAGAAAAAGATTCTCGTACTTCGACAGCGAAATTAACTCGAGGTTTACTACCGAATTTAGTTTGAGTGGTCATTTGGTCAAGAAAGTGTTATCCATTTGCTTCAATTTAATGTCTTGTCTGTGAATAATATACTGTTCTACTAGCTTTCAAGATTACACAATTTTAGATTCCAGTTGGTTTCGATTTGTTGAATGTTTTTGGATGAAATTAAAAAAAAAATCACAAAAGTAATTTTAGTGAAATATTACATTCGCTGTAGATACAGTTTAGAAGCTGAGTGATTGCACAAAGTTGCTAATATTTTATGTTCTGTTTAAAAAGTATACATTTTTGACAATATATAAGCAAGCTAAGAATACATACTGCAAAAACATTTATTCGTTATTTGCGCAAGCCGTAATTTTCTCGAAAATGAAGATATAGGCGATTCCGAGAGCTGAAGGTTTCGCGAATCCTCACACACACACACACACACATACATATATATATATATATATATATATATATATATATATATATATATATATATATATATATATATATATACACTGGTGTGCAAAAATTAAGGACGAGACGGTTTTTTCAATATAACTTTGCACAAAAGCTTTCCAAATCAACACATTTAATACCGTAACAATCCCCAATACGTAAGGACATGTGTAATGTAAGCAACACTTACTAAAAGAGAAATCATAGTTATAAAAAGAAGCTTTATTGAAAAAGTAGCATGGAGCGCAATGCGACTGAAGGCCGAAACATCCCTGTGATGGGTGTCCAGCAAGAAACATCAGCTCTTTAGTAGGGGATATGATCTCCCCCGACTGCTAGGCAGGTTTCACAGCGTCTGCCCATGCTGAGAATGAGGGTGTCAATGAGTTGTTGAGGCATTGCTGCCCATTCGTCTTGCAGCGCCAATCGAAGCTCCCGAATCGTTATTGGTGGTACGGTACGAGCTGCCAAGCGTCTGCCTAGAAAATCCCATACATGCTCGATGGGATTGAGATCCGGAGATCGTGCCGTCCAATCCATACGTTCAATATCCTCACTCTCTAAGAGCTGTTTGGCAGCTACTGTGCAATGACATGGTGCATTGTCGTCCATGAAAAGGAACTGCGGACCCATAGCGCCTCTAAAAAGACGCACATATGGAAGAAGAATATCGTTACAATAACTGGTCCCGTTGACTGAACCTGCGTCGAAGATGTGAAGGTCTGTACGACTACCAAGCATGATGCCTCCCCAAACGAGAACACCGCGACCTCCATACCTGTCCCTTTCAATGATGTTCGAGGGATGATTGCGGCTTCCCCGTTCTCTCCAGATGAGTATGCGATGAGAATCGCTACTCAGACTGAATCTGCTCTCATCTGTAAAGAGTACTCGTCCCCATTCATTGTCTCTCCAATTCCGGTGTTCCCGGCACCACAGAGAACGCCTTCTCCGATGGGCAGGCGTTAGAGGTACACACCGTTTAGGGCGTCGTGCAAACAGACCACCACCGTGCAGTCTTCTGGCCACGGTAAAACGCGATATCGGTCGTCCAGTCGCCTGTGTCTAGCGATTTCTCCCGCCGTCTGCCGCCTGTTTCTTCTGGCCCGTAAGACAATATACCGGTCATCTGCGGGTGTGGTTCCTCGTGGACGACCAGTACTGAACTCCCGGATTGCTGTACCTGTAGTTTGAAATTGTCTCCAAAGTCGTGAAACGATGCTGTGAGCAATTCCGAAGTCTGCAGCCACACTTGTCACACTGCGGCCTTCCTCCAACTTCCCAATGATTCGACCTCGGGTAAAAGCATCCAGATGTCGTCTAACAGATTGATTATTCGCCATTTCTCGCTGAGGCAGCAACTCGGTGTGATTTTAACTGCTATACGGCGTGCAATCTCTTTGCCAGAAATACTGATCTTACACCGACAACATGCTTTATACTACTCAGACACTCCCCCATTACGACTGCCTGCATATCTGCGCATGTGTTACCGTACATCACCTTACTTAATCTCCTGATTGGGGTTTCTGTCCGCTCTGCCTCTTCGTTCAGCTGATATGCTAATTTTTCGACTTCGTCCTTAATTTTTGCATACCAGTGTGTGTATATAATATATATATATATATATATATATATATATATATATATATATATATATATATATATATATATATATATTAGGGTGGTCCTTATTCATATGGGATATTTTTTTTTTTCGGAATTCAACAAGTGACGCCCCCTAGTTTTGTGACACTATAATAAAAAATAACGTGTGCGAAATTTGAACTCGATCGGTCAATAATAACACGTGCCCCTAGGTCGTTGAACGTTAACACTTTTGATAATTTTCCCACAAATCTTCGAGTTTTTACTTCAGACCCAGTACATCGTTTCTCCTAGGTTTGCAAAATATTTTTACATTGAGGTAGCACTAAAATTAATCTTTTTAATTATGTACTTTATATCATCTAAAGATTTTACGTTGAATAAGAATGAAATAATGCTTTAGAAACTTTCCTTAATCGTACGCTTTTCTCAATGCATCTCGATTGTGTGTATTTTTTTCCGATAGTCTTGGACGGTCTGTAAAATAAATTGCTTTGTGACTCATATTTGGTAAATTAGTTGTGAAATTCTTCGATTAATATTGTGCTCCTCTTTCAGTTGTATCATTCACAATTTTCAGTATTTTAACGATATCTCTTCCCTTTAAATAGCTTCAGTGGCGAATCCAGGGGGCGGCTGTGAGGCTGCAGCCGCCCCCAGACTAGAACTATTTTTTTTTCTAATATAATTTTTTTTATTGTGTTTGTATCTTAATGTAATATAATAAAATATATAATTTCCTATATCTGTCCTATCTTTATCATTTTATTCGTTTTCCCTCAGGTTTATACACGAATTTGCTATAGTAATGGAGATACTTGTTTTCCGAAATTTCCTTTCGAATTTCGGAAATTTTTCCCTGCCTTTTCAAAAAATTTATTTATTTACTCTATAAGAAGAAAGACAGAACAAAATTTCAGACCTCTTTAATTAATGCGCTTAGTGTCGATTCTCAAAATTTTACCTTCTTTTTCCCTTTTTTTATCTATTAGTTCACGATTTTTCTGGTTTTCTTACTTACATTAAGTGTATTTGCATTTGCCATGGACAATGTTTTTTATAATCAACAAGAATTGTTATTTTTGCCTTCAAATTGTTTAAAATAATGTCTAAAAATTTTATTTTTTAAATTTAATTTTATTTATTTTTATTTTTACTGACATTTAAATTTTAAAATTTTATCACTAAATACCAAATTTTAGATAATGTCAACTGTGACTCAGAAAATTTCATTAGCCATTGACACCTCCTGAAAAATAAATATTTTTTTTTTCAAACGACTTCGTTTACATTAACGAACTTTTGGTGATGTCAAGGAGACATACATTTTTAATGATCTCAGCCGCCCCCATAACTAAATCCTGAATTCGCCACTGAATAGCTTCCTTCATTTTGCCATGAATCAGGATCAAATAGGAAAAAATCTTTTAGTATTTGTAACTCATCAAACAGTTTTATTGACTCGTAATTGATTCTATAAAGAGGAAGATCTTTACTAAGAAAGTTTTCCAAATCATCTATTGTTATCTGTAATTTGTCAACAGTCATCAGACACGTCTTCCTTATCACAAGCATTTTTTGAACTAGTCTTTTCCTATCTTCAAAGTTAATTCCTTCATCCAATACGGACAAAGCTACTAGTTTATCCCCTAAATACCATAAGTGATTTATGAATTTTCCAATCACTGCTTCTACTGCATGTTTGTCGTCATTTTGTACGCTGCTAGTTTTTCAGACATATTATATTATTCAAAGGAGCCTCGATTGGGTCTGCGAAAAAACCATATCTTCATACAGCATTTAATTGTAAAACAGCATTGAAGGGCTTTCTTTTCATGTAAGGTCAATTTAAATTGTTTCCTAAACATAAAAATTTTCAAACAAAAATTCCTTTTGCCACCCATGTGGCTCAGGGATAAGCTCCAGGTTGCCGAAAACATATCCCTGTTGGCTGAAATTCCCCAGGAAATATTATTACAAGTTATGAGAATTCTCTGTAATCTTTCTCAATTCCGCTTTTTACGAACAATAATATGTCATCAACTTCGTCTTTTAGAATTTAAGTGGTATGAGTACTTGATTGAAATGTTATAAGTTGTGAATGGTGGAGATCTTCCTACAAAATTTTGAAGCGCTTAAATAATTGAATATCTGATGTAGAACTAAGAAAGATAAGAACTTCTTTAAAGACACACTTTGCAGTACGATTTCAAGTGCATGATGATGGAAATCTAAATGTAATATATCATCGTTCAGTTTCGGCTCTAAAAATTGCATGCACAATTTATACGGTTGGTATTGCAAGTCGTTGTATCAAACATTACAGCTAGAACAGTTAATTATAAAGAGCTATCATCCAAAATATCATATACAACTGAAGAAATATCTAAGGAATTCCGAGTAGCTGTTCAATATTAGGTCCTGAAGCTATCACGGTAATCCTGTCGGCGTTCTTTTTCCAGTTACATCTGGATGTAGCTTTGTATCCCAGTGAATAACTACAAAATCTAAATTTAAATTCATGAAATTTAATTTTACCTCTTGAAGATTTTCTTTTGCTCTCTTAAGGAATGTATGATTGATCACTAGGTCATTTGGGTTTAAATTTACTGCATCTACATAGGCTGTAAATAAATGAACAACATCTTTATCCCTAATATGGCATTTGTCTAACAGTGATGAAAGGTGAGCAGATATCAATAGTTGTCAAGCTTTTTTGCATTGTGGTAGACCAGCTGTAGAAAACCAAAGTTCAACAGGTTAGGATAGATACCCATTTCGGTTTCTAAATCTTGTGAATCGCAAGTATTTGATGATAATGAAGGACTATGTACTGAAATAGAAGAAAATTAACTTAAAGTATAGATTTCTACATTGTTCCGATCTAGATATATTTTTTAAAATTTATATTTTAGCTATGGAAAATACAGTTTATTTTTATGTTAGGAGTAATCGAGGATTTTTCGAAATTTATATCTTAAAAATTAAAAATTGCATAAGCATTTAGGTATGTTTATAACTAAAGAACAGCGAATTAAAATATAATTGCAATTACTTATATTTATAGCATTGAAACCTTGCGACTCGATTTGCCACACCTATTACGTACACAGGGAATTTTGTAAATCAACACCCCCAAAGCCTGGAGGAGTCAATTTGTTGCTGTCAAAGATCGTTCATTAATGGCCTAGGCCATTCATTAATGGCCTATATCCCTTGTGTCCATCTTGATGGGAAGAAACGTTTCCCTGCCGCTTGATTAGAACAAGCGCAGAAGAGGCGGTACGCTTGACCCAAGGCCATTGGTGTACATTTTATTCTCTGTAACATAATAAATTTTACAGAATGAAAGTGAGAGAATGGTGTCTCTGGAAGTAGCAGCACCTATTGAGATTCAAAATTACTTTAAATATAAAACGTTAGAATATTTTTACATAAAAATAAGAAAATCCGCAATTTTTTCATCGAACCTCAAAGAAGGGGGTCCTAGGGACACGTGTTAATATTCATGGATTGACTTAAAATTTTGCAAGGATCTTTTATTTGTACAATGGAACAAATTGAGGTGGCGTCGCGTAAAATATCTGCAACTTCAAAAATAATGACCACCCTAATATATATATATATATATATATATATATATATATATATATATATATATATATATATATATATATATATATATATATATATATATATATATATACTATTAAAACCAGAAGAGCCACAGGGGTAAAGAATTTCACCCTAGGGTGAAAAAGCGGTGACTCAGGGTGCAACAGAGTCTAGGAAGTGTCGTTAAGGTGCTTTTGGTTCCTCAGTGGGTGAACAACGTTAACTCAATTGCTAAAAGACTATTCAATAGGAGAGCGACTCGTTGCGCATGCGCCCTGACAACAACTCCAACGACAACTTCAGTTTGAATGGCGAACGAAGGAAGTTGCAACGAAATTTACTTTCACATTGAATGAAGTACAAAACTGAAAATTTCGTGGATTAATCTTCGAAACCTCGCGTAAGTAAAGGCATTTGATCATATTGTGGCTCTTAGAGCTTTCGAACATATTTAAAGTGTTTAAAGTATGTTGACAACTGTTTATTAATCCGTTTACCTTATTAAATATTTAATATCTTGCTATTTATATTCCTGCAAAACTGTTACTATCAGTACTATCTATCTATCTATTAAACTATCTATTAGTACTATCTTGAACAACAACAACATTAAAAATAAAAACTTTAAATCAGCTGATAATTGAATAGCTAATTCCGGAATAAAAATGCATCGACGCGACGTGAGCAGCCTATATACCAATGCATATTTCTTCTCAATGAAATAACTACGTAAAAAAAAACGAACAGAGCAGCAAAGGCGGAGGAAAAAAAAAAAACCGCATGAGTTTCACATCGTGTTTTGGTTAACGTATCTTTCTTAGGCATTATTGCATGAAGCGAATGTAGTTATCTACTCGTTTTTATTTTTTATCTGACGGAAAACTTGACATTGGAAAGAAGGGCTTTTAAATTAGTATTTATCTTGTACGCATAAGGATACTCAAATATTGAATCTTATAATAAGTATTGATATGTTACGCTCGATTAAAATTTTAAGCGTTAATGAAATGCTTTTATTTTCCCATGATTCCAATCTAATGTTACCTAATATTTCTGGTTGTTCCGGCAAATGATTGATAAATACCTTCCCTGTTCATTTTCAGTACGGATCATGCAGTAAAAGTTGTCAACAACATATTAATTACTGAGCAGTCCAAGTGTAAATGCAAGAAAGTTAGTGCACGAACAGACAAATTAAAGTCATGAACACTTCTAAACTATGTTCGAAAGTTGAAATGTGATCAGATGCCTTCGTATATATTAATCAAAATAACTAAAACACAATTGTATTCAAAAACTCAGAAAACACGGGGGGGGGGGGGGAGAACCTCTATAGGGAAGCAATATAGATGCCATTTTTCTCACCTAGGACCTCTCTCACCACCCATCTTTCGCCTACGGTGCACGTTAGGTGAAGGGAGCCAGTTTTTCACCCTTGCTAAAAGTGCAATCTCGGCTATCTTTCGGGTGCCGCTGGTGAACAAGCGTTTCACCCCTGAAAGGTGCCAAACGCTACCTGTAGTTTTAACAGTGTGTATATATATATATATATATATATATATATATATATATATATATATATATATATAAAATAGCGAATTTACTGATCGGATAACGCTCTGACATCATCAACAATGAAACTCGCGCCATAGCATGATAATTTGATAATATTTATTGGCAATGTTTGACATGCAGGGAAATGCTTTATTTTGACAAGGCTGAACTGGGAGCGGTAACTTAACTGTTTTACTGGTAAAACTTTAATTTTAAGAGAATAAAGAAATGAGAAAGTGGTCAACAATGAACGCTATCTTAAGAGTTTAGGGTTAATGCACTGCAGTTAGGGTTTAAATTTTTAACAATCAAAATATTACCAAACAGGCAATTGCTTCGTTCCAATGTAGAAGTAATATTCACCCGTCATACTTTGGGGGGCGATTTTCTAGTTTTATAAAAATGGAACCGAAAGTTGAAGAATAAAATATTTTGCGGAGATAGAATTTTGGCAATTACAATGGGCTCGCGAAAATCGTGAAAACAAGTGCGTTTCAAGCACTTTTTTACTTCTTTTTACAAAAAAGGAAGTACTGTATTCGTGAAAAAATTTTCACTCAAAAATCAGCCTTAATTTCCATTTTTCTCACCCCCGAATGAATGTTGAGTTTTTTTTCGACCCGACCACACGTGGGTACATGCCTAAGAACCTACAAACACCCGAAATATCCATTTTGACGACCCCCGAGTTAATTACAACGAAATTTCTCGTGACGTCCGTATGTACGTATGTATGTGCGTATGTATCTCGCATAACTCAACAACGGTATGTCCTAGAAAATTGAAATTTGGTACGTAGACTCCTAGTGGAGCCTAGTTGTGCACTTTCCCTTTTGGTTGCATTCGGATGTTCTTAAAGGGGTCTTTTGCCCCTTTTTAGGGGGAAATCATCTTTAATTTCGATGTAAACTCAAGTGGTGTTATAATTTGTCGCATACTTGGCGATAAATCGCCAGTCTTTTGGTCGCCGAGTTTTGTCGCCAACTTGGCGACAAATATGGCGATTTTTTTTTAAAAATTTGGTTTCAATTTGGCCACTGTTGGTGATATTTAGAGAGTAAACAATAGAATCACATTAAAATTGCCAATAATGGGGAAATGACATTAAATTGGAGTAGAAGGAAGTCATGTGCTGCACACATCAGCTCGTTTTTAAATGAAGTTTCTTTAAGGTAGATGACGTAGCTGTTGTACCAAATACCCAAACTACATTTCGCCAGGTAACTAGTTAATTTTTTTTTTCTTGTACAGCATACTCTTTAATTCTCTTTACGCTTTATAAGTTGGATATTGAAACCGAAGAAAATGAAAAGTCATAAACTATATGAAGAGTTCTAAAACAGAAAGTAAAGGCAAAAAGAAAACAGGTCAAAAAGCTAAAGGGACCAAGTAAAATCGAAGAAATGGTTGAAATGAAGGCAATATTGAGTCTTTATATCCAGAGTGAAAGCCTGCTAATTAAGACTATTCAACTGGTGAAAAATAAGATGAATACGAAACCAGATATTTTTGCAGTTAATTACATGCTAAAATTAAAAAGCTCAATCTTGGGGTTACCGCATCCTTTGCAAACGTTGACAAAACATCAGTGCTAAAATAATTATGTATAAGAATACCTCCAAGTTCAGGTAATTGCCTGTAAACCTTATAAAGAAGTACTAACTCACCCCTACGAAGCATTCGAACACTTACGTCATGCGCAGTGTGTTCTTGGAGTAAGTGCGAGATCGGTATAAACATGGTAAAGTATGTAAAACACACCAAAAAAAAAAAAAGAGATTTTTTGCATTTGATTTAAAAAAAAAAAAGAGAGCATAACCTATGTTTAATGTAGTAAATTTTAAATGATATGAATAAGGAAACAAATGTAAAGAAAATCAAAAGGAAGAAGTTTCTCTTTACCTCTTACTTTTTAATAATGAAGTAATTAAACAATCCTTTTTTCACTATTATTATACTTAGCGGAAAGTGGTAGTGATAAAGTACGCTTGCGTCTCAGGTGTTAGACACAAAGGGTTTAATTTAAAAAAAGAACATTTTAACACCTTAGGTGTTATAAGCAAGATGCTTTCTTTATACATGCTATTAAGGCAGACCTTCCAAACTGGGACTCGATCCCGGGACCGCTCGGTTGAAAAACTAAACGCCTTACTGGCTGAGCCATCAGGCTCTCCCTTTTATCAATGCAACTGAAAATTTACAATTTAACCGAACAATTTGCAAATTAACTGTTTTTGTGCAATAAATAAAAAGTGATATATTTCTATGAAAATGAGTATCTTCTCTTTTTTTTTTAATCACCCCTCTTTTTTCTCTTGACATTTCTTGATGTAAAAATTTAGTTTACTTTTGCATCGAAATAGTAGACTGCAATGCAAAAAATACGTTTGATTAACTATAGTTAGACGGGATTCAAATTTCAAGCATGAGTAAAAAAAATTACTCTTTTATGAACGAATTCTAATTGAAGAGTATCTTCAAAAGAACGCTTTGACTAACAAGCAAAAGTACAAAGAGTTTTTTTAACAAACTACAATCGAATTCTTCTTCTCCGGGGGATGGAAATGTAGAAAGGTTCCTGTTCTGACCAAACGGAAGTCTTTTCTTTTGCCATTGTTTGATCAAAAACTTCAAAACAGAGAACAAAAAAAATCAATGACCGCTATAAATAAAACTTTTAATCAAAGCTATTTTTTAAAGCTGAAACAGATTTTCATAGGAATTTCGATGGAAAAAAACTTTTAATTTTGGAATATCAGATGATATTTTCGGAAATATACAGTCGAGTCCCGACTTACGCGAGGTATGTGTTCCAAGACACCTCGCGTAAGTCGGAATTTCGCGTTGTGGAACAAGGTATGTTTAGTAATTTTTTATAAGCATACCCAATTGTTTCAGACGTTTGTAAACACCTCTTATATTGTTTCAAACCATTTATTAACTATATATTGCAGTATCTTTTACAAATAACCGACGTTTTCTGTATTTTAGAAAAAGCGTTATTATTTGACATAAAATTCTGTAATTTAGCACAAAATCAATGATTAATAGGGGAGAGAAACTTAAAATAAAGCAGTATGGTACTTACAGTATGTACACTACAGCATTATTATAGGACTCGACCGATGCATCGGCCTGGCCGATGCATCGGCGCCGATGGTTCAATAATTTAGCCATCGGCATCGGCGGCCGATGCTAACTTGCAGGAAACATCGGCCCATCGGCCTTAAAATACATCAAAAAGCCTATGGAATAGGCCGATTTTTTTTTTTTTTTAAGGACCTTTGCTGTTTTTACTTTTTAATACAAAGTAAAGGGAGTTTTTGATTTTTGGGAGTTTAAAACTGTTTACTTAAATTTCAGTATGAATTTCTATTTTAGTCACCTCTGAAAGAGTTTTTAATACTACATTCAGGTACCAAACAAGTTAATTATTGCGTTGTTTCTCAGGGCCGTCGAGAAGGGGGGGCAAGCCTATGCATTGCATAGGGGCCCGTGAGAGATTGAGGGGCCCACGAAGCGGGCCAAAAAAAAAGAAAAAATCCTTCTCACCACTTTTTTCTTTCTTTTTTTTTTAAAAAAAAAGCTTTTTAGTTTGAAGAAACTCTTTCTCCTAGAGATTACAAGTTTTCAATCTTGCAAGTTAGAAGTGAGAATTTCTTTTTTTTTTTTTTTGTCCTCATCTTCAGAGCCCTCTATCGACTGTATCAACCAAAAATAAATATGATTTCTTTTTGCGTAAATTTCAAAAACAAAAAAAAAAAACTCTTAATTTCTGAAAGATTACTAGAATTTTAGTGAAATGGACAAGGGGAAAAAAAAACAAAAAACGCTTGCATTTTTAGCGTTTGAAACTTAAAACATTGACAAACGGCTCAGTTTGATGAAATATTTTAAAATATATATTGATTTGAGTTTTAAGTTTTAAGTTCAGTGATACAAATTGAAACAAATTCTAGCGTTGTTTCAAGAGTAAGAACGATTGCCTAATTTGGGAAAACATTTTGGACAAAACACTTCTCATCAAATGTCTAAAAGGGACACTGTTATGTCACTCAAGGGTGCTCACCTAGGGGGTCAGGCCATTAAATTTTTTTGGGGAGGGGGTGTCCTTTCTCTTGGGGGGGGGGGAGGGAAGGGGTTCCCCTGTGTCACTGTATTAATTAGAATCAGTGTTGAATTTACGTGTAAGCTAAACAAGCTATAGCTTTAGGTGAACTTTCTGAATAGTTAGGGTGTTGCTTTCTCATTAATACCTGTTTTTAAAATATTTCCACCATTTATTTTAAAGAATTTTATGCATTGTTTGATCTAGATAATTTTTCAATTGATTCAGCGTTGTTTGTCGGTGGGTAGAAGGGATAATCAAAACTAACGAGTCGAAAAATAAAATATGTAACCGAAAGTCGATGTGAGCAAGTTTCTTCTCTCTCTCGCTCTTCCTCTCTGTCGATAAATATCAACGCTTTGTTGAACCAAGGGCAATTTTTCTTTTGTATTGCCCTAATTTGCAAAAGAGTGCATTAGTTTAAAAAAAATCTGTATTTTGTTTTCCTATTTTTGCTGATGTTTTTGTAGTTCGAATTATCTCTTATAAGACCTCAAAATGCAGAATTTTTTAATGCATTTTTCAAAAACATTTACGGGGGAGAAACCCCCGGATCCCCTCAAGTTTGAGGTATTCTACCCTCAACTCAAAGGAGATCCTTGTATAATTCTTCTGCAAAACCCTCCTCGTCCAAGGTAAAAAAAAAAAAAAAAGAAAAAAAAAAAAGACAGTATAACAAAACATTTTTTAAAAACACATTCATGGCTATACTGCTATATGTGCCAGAGGAAAAGACATAGTTGGGAAAAAAATTAAAAAAAAAACCTGTTAATGTTGTCCGAGCTACAAAAAAGGTCCCCCATACTTAAATTAGCCTGAGGCCCCATTAAGTCGAAATCCGGCACTGTATACAAGAATCTCTTTTTAATAACATTACAAAGTTTGGATTAAGAAGAAGCACAGCAAAGCAATTTTAATTGAGAGAAAAAAACTTTTAGTTAAAAAAAAGAAAAAAAACCTTTTTATCAGACCTAGACCCATTGACAATATTTAGGATATTTATGTAAAAGCAGAGCGAAGAAAGAGGAGATTCAAGTAAAAAGTTAGGGCCCTGAAGAAAGTTGCATAAGGGCCCATAAATCCTGTCGACGGCACTGTTGTTTCTTGCAGTTGGATGTACGTATATATCTCTCATAAGTCATAACTCAAAGATGGTAAGCTGTAGAAGGTTAAGTTTTCGCATGTGGGGTTTTCGTACGTTCCAGTTGTGCGCTTCCCTTTTTGTCATCGATTGGGTGTTCTGAAAAGCCGGTTTACTCCTTTTTTTGTAGCTATTAATTATTTATTTCAATGTAAAACTAATATAGTGTCTCAGACTGACGATCATTTGGTGATACATTGCCGCATTGGAAACCATGGAAACAAATATGAGATGGCAAAACCGGTTTTTGTGTCATTTTGGTAGATTCCCGTTGAACCGACGGTAATTTTTAATTTTTCGATATTTTTATTATGAATCACATTAATGCAGTCTTTTCTGTATCGCTTCGGCGGAGCTACAAGTTTGGGGCCCATCGAAATACATTTTGGGGCCCCATTTCTCTATCACAGAAGTTGTAAAACATTTATCATAAGCATTTTTGTAACTCCTACGGTGTCCCTATAGTTATGGGGCCTTTCGTGCAGTTGCAACATTTGCTATATTTTAAATCCGCCACTGCACGTCAAAACAAACTCGGGTGCAAGTTTAAAAAGGATTTTTCAGCTCCATTTTTATGATTATTTTGAACTCGATTTTTTACGACTATTTTTTGAATTTCCGAGAACACTTGCGTGCCCCTCCTCCCACTACCTCAATTTCTGAAATTAAACTCTAGTTGTACTTCTGAGTTCTTTAAATTAACAATATTTAGATATTTTTTTATTCAAACTTTATCTATTGTTTAGAAAGAATTTAGAGCATTAATGTAAGAAATTGATTAAAGACGTTTTGAATGGTGACATAATTCGAAAATCCCAGGAACTTTTGAATTTTTTCTTCAGAAGTGCTGAAGTAGATTCAGAAACTCTTCCGAGGCGTTGGTGGTAGCGGTTCTGTACTAAGCAAATGAGGCCTAAGTTGGGGCCGAAGTGTGAGTTACTCCAAAATCAGAGGGTGACCCCCCCCCCCCCAAACCATCCCTCGTCGTTTCAAGCATTTCTTAAATATTTAGAGCGATTATTTATTTTGGTCAAGAAATGTCATTTTGCGTATTTCTCATACTTGTTTCACCTATATTTCGTAATGCGACTTCTTTTTTGCATCATTAATAGCGATCGATTTTTTTTCTGTTGTGAGTAACGATTTTTATGTATTTATATAAAATCAATGAATCAGTTATTTTCGTTTTTTATAGAAAAGTTTCAAGGATTTTTTATTATGCATTTTTTTAAAAAAATTTCAGAAAATTATTGTTAAATTTAAAAATTTAATTTGAACTTGTTTGTAAAGCTTCATAAAAGATTAAACAATCAAATTGTTCAATATTATGTGTGCAAACATCAGATCAAGTAGTATATTTATTTCGGTTATTAACTTGGTGTAAATATTGAGGTTTTTTTTTTTTTTTTTTTTTTTTTTTTTTTTGTAGCTGCGTTTTAAGAACCTCGCTCTTTTCATGGCTATTTCGTTTTTCAGCAAAATGTATGTCACTATGATAGCTTTTATGAAAAATGCAAACTTTTCTATTCATAAATTTTAAATAAGTACAAAAATATTCCTATTATGATTTAATATTGTAATTTATCTGATACCTTTTTTGTTTAATTTGATGACTAAAAAATGTCTACGTGCAATCTTTCCACTTTAATTGCGTAGTTTGTTGACGGTTTCATAGTTTTATTCTTATTCTTATTATTTTTTTTATTGTTATTATTATTTTTTTTGAACGATTAAATAACATAATTTAATGTTTTAAAACTATTTTTAGTGTACAGTAATCCATACATTATTACAATATTACTGAAATCTTAGTTATATGTTCAATTTTAAAAAAAAAATCTATTGGTTATTAAACAGTCTCTTTGTTTTTCTTCCTTTTTTTTCATTCTTTTCTTTCTTTCTTTCTTTTTTTTTTTTTTTTTTGGCTGTTGTTCTTTCTCTTTCATTACACAGCAGTCAAAAAAGGAGAAGCATAACTACACCCTATACAGATTGTACGTGATACGATCCCAAAAGTTCGGGAACAAGCTGTATAGAACCTTACTCAAAATAGTTCACATTGCCGAAGCACGTTCACCTTTAAAAGGTCACCTTGAGGGACTATGTACTTCTGCCAGTGTTCATGAAACTTCTGGAATCAGTCCTAGAAGCCGTTTTTCGCTACCTTCTATGATGCAGCTTTATCTTCTCCTGACGGAAGAAAGCGACGTCCATGCACAAATGTTTTTTTTTTTTTTTTTGGCTGGGAACAAGTAAAAGTCACTCGGAGCTAAGCCTCAACATGAAATTTGCCTTCTTCCCCACAATGAAGTTTAAGCAGCGCAAGAGGCCTTACAGGAGGTTGCGAAAAATGTCTTCCACAGGAGTGCTTCTAAAAGCTATACGAACGTTGGCAGAAGTGCATAGTCGTCCAAGGTGACTATTTTGTTGATAGATGTGCTTCGGTAATTTGAACTATTCAGGGTAAGGTTTTATACAACTTGTCCCTGAACTTTTAGATCATACTACGTACGTATGTGTTTTTAACATACTATTTCATAACGTTTTTGAGTGACGCAAGTTTACGCGAGAATTTGCGATAATTAACTGAGGAGGCGTTCAAAATGGATATTTCGGTCATCTATATGTTCTTAAGTACATATGCATGTACAAATGTGCCGGAAAAACTTTATGAAATTTAAATTGGGTGATCGTAAAATAGAAATTTAGGTCGAAATCTGTTTTTTTTTTTTTTTGTGATTATACCATTCCTTATTCGTAGAAAGGAAGTAAAGTGAAATGAATAAACGATCCTTTAAATCCCTGATAATCTTATTAATTTATTTCTGTTTGATTTTTTTTTTCCATCGGCCAACGGCATCGGCCATCGGCCATCGGCAATCGGCCATTTGGAGGAAAACAATCGGCCATCGGCCATCGGCCATCTTTGAACAATCGGCCAACAATCGGCATCGGCCCATCGGCCAAAAAATGCCATCGGTCGAGCCCTACATTATTATAGCACTTAACAGTATAGATATAGCAAATATATTTATAATTTAAAAAATGAAGGTTTATGCAGCGCAATCAAAATGTATTTTATCAAAGTTCGTATGCAAAATGAAAAAAAAAAAAAAAGTTAAGAATAGGAGCGGTTATTTGTATGAACTAAAGCAAAGCGTTGTTTAGACTTTGGGTGAACTTCCGCTTTCAGTGATGCTAAAGGGATGAAAATCCACTCACAAAACCAATATTTAGTGTCAACGAAGCCCATTCTAACTCTCTGCCGCTTTTTTCCGAAAAATTTCCTGTTGCAGGCGAGTAATTTGTGTCCGCACTAAAAAAATCATTACTCGTGAAAAACTCGCGTTATAGCCATATCGCGTAAGTCGGATCGCGTTGTAGTGGGATCCGACTGTACATGTTTTTACAATATCATTGACGAACCTTCTTGTACAGGCATCAACAGAGGTTTTTTTTTTTTTGTCTTTCTGGAGGGAAAGATCAGGCTGATAGAAGAAGAATCATTTAAGCAGAAAAAAATATATAACTTGCATACTATATAGAGGCTGTTGTACCTTTGAACACTTTAACGCATTTTTAACATACAAATTGCAATGGTTATTTCTGTACGCTTTGAATCATATAAATGTACAAAAGAGTAGATTTAAAATTAAATAATTTCCGTAAAATGAATAAAAATAATATTTAAAAACAAGGACTTGAGTAAAAACAAGAAAATTGTTCGGAGGTACATAATATCCCTGCAACTTTGAACGTGCCTGTCTGACGTTAACGGATGAAAACATTTCATATAAGAAAATTTAAAGATTAGTCAATATTATAATAATAATGGGGTTGTTTCCTTCAGTGAAAAGTACTACTTTTAGTCACCAAAATTGATAGAATAAACAGAAAAAAAAAAAAAAAAAACATAGAGCGAGGGGGGGGGGGGAAACCAACGCTTGATTTTTAATTATTTTTTTTAAATGTCCGATTTTGAAAATAAGGCATGGTCTTTATGATGTCATAAATGATGTACTTTGGCGCATTCGTCTTCCGCGTTTCCACGTCATGATAATCAAGAAGCGAATTAAATATTGCGCTCTACGTTTGTTATCAACCATATCGTTGCCAGTACAAGTGAGTAAAGATACGAATTAAATATTGCGCTCTCTGAATGGCATCAGTGAATGATATTTCATCATTTGTGATGTCATCGTAAGAAGCGTAAACAATGAAAGCGCACCGATTGAAATAATTTTTCTTAAATATTAAACTTAGACAAATTATTTAAAAAATGGTCAGATCCTATGTTTTTAAGCATGCTCTTTCAGAAAAAAATATTTTTAAAATTTCGGAAACGACCCCATTCTATTAATGTTTATAGGTGAAAAACTCTGCCTTATTAATGAATCTAAACATGAATTATAATAGGTGTCCCAAAATTAACGCAAGATTGAATTTGCCACAATTTTTGCTGTGAATTGTTGGCAGCCACGGAAAAAGAACAATTTAACAGCTGGGAGTTTAGGGTTAGTAAAAATGGAGTGTTAAGCTATTATACAGCCAGAGAACAATTCAATCACTGCATAAGGAATTTCCTGTTCGTGTACTCTCTCGTTTCGGTGATATGAATTGTACCCTAGATCGTGTGATTTTACATCATTAGACTTCTCCCTATGGGGTTATTTGAAGTCAAACGTCTATGTCAGCAATCCCACAACCACCTGCGCATTACCTAATTGCGATATCGAGCGCCAATAACAGTAAACTGCTTGACCCGCCCAAACTTTCATTATTTTTCAAATAATTGTTCGATAATGAAAACGCATTATAGAATCGAAAACGCTACATTTGTAATGACCCTAGACCCTCAGCTGCCAAATTGTTCTTTTTTCAAGATTGCCCACAATTTATTGCAAAAATGGCGGCAAATTCAAATCTTGCGTTAATTTTGGGACACCCTTTATAAGAAAAAGTAGTCAAGCGCGAAATAAGCTGTTTTTTTTTTTTATCACAGCAAACAGTCTAAAAAAAAAAAAAAAAAAAAAAAAAAAAAAAAAAAAAAAAAAAACGAGATTTCCTAAGAAGCAGGAAGCCATTTTAGATTAGTTTGCAAATAGAAATATTTGGGCATTTTGGGAAGAAAAGTTAAACATAAGAATGAATAGCCATTTTCATAGTAAATCTGTAATTAATTTTTTTATTTTACTGATTTGGATGCATGTATAAAATAGGTATGCATAAATGCCACGGAAAAGAATTTTGTGCTATAACTTTTTCTCTGATTTATAACCTTTTTTAACTTTTAATTTGTCATTAGAAAGAATATTACTGTCCATGCCAATGATAAATGACTGATGAAAAACATTTTTTTTTTTTTTTTGAATGAAAATTTAAATATTTTGCTCTGCTGACAACGACAGGACAGTTGACAGGAAGGACACAATATTTGCAAATCCTACGTTTTCACAAATTGTACTAGCAATAATATTTTAAGATTTTATTTTGAAAAAAAAAAGTCTTGAGTATCCCATCTAAAAGCCTCCGGGGAATTTCAATGATCGGCTGTTTTTAAAAAAACTTCTAGAGAAATACTTGAACTTTTGTGTAACTTCGGTCGTAGAAAAAGCACGCTTGAGCTTACACTTTTCATTTAATCTCAGGTCCCTTTAGATGACTAGAAATAAGTTAAAGAACAAAAACAAAATGTGTTTTTGATCATCCCGATCGCAGACAATCTTAACACGAGATGTAAATTTCACCAAAAATTTGTATTGCGTGCATAAATATTCAATGCAATTTTATAAAATGAGGAAACAGGAAATACTTTGCAACAAATTACACCAATTTTCCAGAAAACTTGAGAACATGCAAGAGAAAAGGAATTTGGAATTTGAAATCAAAATACGGAAAATTTGATAATATATGAGCAGTTAAAAAAATTATTTTCATTGCTCATGCTCAAAAATAGCAAATTTGAACTTCCGTAATGGCGCACCTGAGTATGCACGAACTTTCGTATAGCAATTGTAGCCGAATATCTTAAAATCTTAGAAAGATATGGATGATTTAGTAAGTTTTATTTCACTCATTCTCAGGCAGGACATGGATCGTAAGGGATTGTTAAATGTTATATGGCACGCGTTTGTAATGCTTCAGTGCAGCTATTTTGTCAATTGTGTTAAAAATAAATTTGTGGACAATACTTTTCCATCCATATTTCTTTCTAGAACCTTTAATATACAGCTTAATAGATTGCCGACATCTTTTTGAATTTGCATGATATGCAACTAGATATTTTTCAAATGTCACCCTGTATAGTTACGTACAAAATCACATATTTTAAAAAGTGCTTTTTTTCGCACATGTGCTTGGTAAAATAATCTATATAATACACAGTAGTTCCTTTAGTGTTCAAAATTCTATCAAATTTTTTCTACCTTTCATTCTGTTATTAATGTAATATTAATTTTTTGGTTAAAATGAATCAGAAACGTTTTCTTGTTGCAAATAAACAACATGTAACATATATTTTTTTTTTTTTGAAAGAAAGACGAACCGTCAATCGGGGGTACATTACCCACCTGAGAGATTGCTTTCGAAAAAAAAAGAGTTTATGTCTTCCAGTGTCGTTATATATTTCGCAACCAGTGAACAAAACATCATTCAGTTATTTTAATCCAGGGGAATCTAAGCTTTCCAGAGACACCAGATTCAGTTGTCTACGAGCTCTCGGAGCAATGGGAGGTCAATTTTAGTAAGCCTCCGTGCAGAGACTCGTCATGGAGAGAACTTTGGAGCAATGCTATGCGACAAAATTTTGCGTCAAACTCCAAAAGATGGCAATTAAAACGTTTGATTAGTTCACTCAGGCCTTCAAGGAGGATTGCTTGTCGTACTAGCAGGTCAAAAAGTGGCACAAGTTGCTCAAAGTTGGCAGGGAGGAAGTCGCCAATGAGGCTCCTTCTAGGCGTCAATCATCATCGCGAACGGACGAAAATGTCCCTCGTGGGCGAGATTTGCTGAACAAAGACCGCCGAATGAGTGTTCGTTTGATGTCAGAACAATTTGTCTAAAACAGATGTTCATCGAACTGTTACCAAAGACTTGGATTTTCGCGGAACTTTTGTCAAAAGTCTTGTCCAACCGTTCCCATTGTCGACTCCTATCTGATCCTTACCGGTGTTTCAACGAAGCCACAGACCTCCTATACTATCAAAAGAATTCTTCTTGCTCCCAAAGGTGAAAAGGGAGCTGAAAGGAAAGCATCTGGAGACCCTGAACAACATTGAAAAGACCACGACGAAGTGCCTTAACAGCATTCCCAAAAGCGAATTCTAGAGGACCTCCGATGCATAGAAAACACATGGGCAAAGGGGTATAGACGCAGAAGGAGAGTATCTTGAAGAGTATTTAGTTTTATTACTTGTTTGATCGATAAAACTATTTTTTTGAAAAAAGTCTCATTACTTTTGGGACAAACCCTGTATATGAGCTATTTGAACAAAAAATGAATTTAATTATTTAGCGTCTAAAATCTACAGCTTATTTCTAGCTTTTTAACTCCACAGAATGATTAAAATCACATTTTTTTCTTCAATTCTTTATTGGTCCAATGAATACACTCACGGTGGAAGTTTTGTGAGCTCAAGTATGCCATTTATGATGCTAAACTTGCAGAACAATTCGTTTTATAAATGAAAAGAAGTTTGGGAAAATATCTACCTATAGTTTATAGCATCTCGTAACTAAAGAAGTTGAAGTTACAAAAAATAAAAATTTTCAAAGGAAACAATATTTCCTATTATGAGTTGTAATGTTTTAGTCCATTAATTTCGTTTTGAATTAAAATTTTAAATCTTATTTGAATTTTTACGGAATAATCTTTGCTAGAAAATTTGAACTGATTAAATATTATTGCGACTTAGAATCTGGAAACCGCGTTATCAGATTTGTTAATACTTAGTGTAGAGGATATAAGGTAAAACAATTTAGATTAAAAGTGGGAGAAATGTATAGTATGAGTTGCTTTAGTATAAATAATTGTATAGATTTTCTTATGCAAGTTTTTGAAATATGTATGCATAGTTTGAAAATAAATCGAAGAAATATATTTTTATATATTTATTTTTCAAAATTGCAACAGAAGTACAACAATTGGTTAAACTCATCTATTAAATATTTTTAGTAAACCTACAAATGTCTTTGGTACAAAATAGACAATAATTTCATCATCAGTACTCGTCAGTGATTCATACTATATTCACTCATTCTTAAAACATGTCAATACTCCTTATTATCGGCAAGTCGCATTGCGACAGCAATTGGCTATAGCAACAATAATCTCAGTCACACTAATCACGCTTTTGAATATAAAAATTGCAGTTGTTTTCAAAAGACAAAAAGCATAACGTATAAAATGTTGACCAATGTCAATATGTAAATGACATTTCAATAATATTTGGAGGCGAAATATGATATCAGATGAGGAGAAGATATATAGGAGAATGTTGAAACTTGATCTTGACCAGAGTGTACCATGGATCACTTTTTAGCTTTTTCATTGTTTTGACAGATTACGCTATGAATGTTATTGTACAATAGCAAAGTTCACTCAGTAAATTGACAACAAGCGAGAAAGTGTCCAAGTGTTCTCAGTTGCAAATGTCATTGATTTAGGTATTTTTTGTGCGAAAGGTTAAAACATTCGTTTTTACTATATAATTTTAAAAAATATCGGCTTGTGTGTCTTGAAGTACATTCTACACACTGTAAAAACGATTCAGAAACGTTCCTGGAAAATATTAGGCAGCTGATGTGCCCAATTTCAGCCAGCAATATATCTCACAAAAACCAGGAATGTTTTCCGCTAAAACTCAGTAACCTTCTTGAAATTATCCTGAGAAATCATAGAAATCTTTCCGTTTAAAGCCAGTCGTGTCTCTAGAACTTGAAAGTAATCTTAGGTAGGGATAATAAAACAGCTCTATAAGCAGTATTGCAATCATGGCCAAAGCTAAGCCAGAATTGCAAGTAATGATGGCAATTACTTGCACAGCTAAGTAGTCCCAGGACTTTTTCGTTCCCTTTGGGAGCTTAAATAGCCCGGACAACCCGTAAGTGAAACGAAGTCGATACACCTTAGAAATACTCTCAGTTAATCTTTAAACTGGGAGCTATAAATATTTTTTACAACAGAGAGAAGTCTGCATTTCTGCAACTTTCAGCCATTCAGGAAACTTTTTTACAATGATACTTGATATTTCCAGGAAGTGGATAAAAACCATTGAAATCCCGAAACATTACACGGAAATACTCAGTAACGTTTCTGAATTTTTTTACAGTGCATGAATCACTGTTATTGGTGAGTATTTTACAATCCCATATTTCATTCTTTCTTAAACTTAATATGAAACAGCAAGTAACTCAGTTGTTAATTTTGAATAAAATCTGATTTACATGAAATATCTTTACTTTTAACATAAATAATAATAAACTTCACGTTGTCAATTATACACTGATATTCATAAAAGTCATGTTATACCTATAATTTTGTTGATTTTTTTCAATGACACAATAAAATAATAGTTTTGTATAATAACGTTATTGCCTACCGTTGCCGCCTTATTGTATCTATGCATTGCTATCGATAAAATACATTTTCTTGCCTATTTTTTGATATTGAAACTCCGAAAAGCGCATAAAATGCAGAAATAATATTGCCAAGAGGCGTCACTTCTTTTTGCTGTTATATTTTAAAATATGGTTTCTTGGAAAGTGCAAATTTAAATTGCGGTCCAAAGTACAACAGTATCTCCTATATATAGACTCATTAAATTTAAATTTATTCAATAAAAGACAGCAACAAAAGTTCATAAAAATTAACAATAAAATGCTAATAAGTCAAAAGTTGTGTTTTATAAAAAATTGCTTACTTTTTGTACATTTAAAATCATACCTAATAAAATGTGATTTTTCTGAAACAAAATTAAGAAATATTGTCAGTTATTAACTTTCTACAAAAGACATTACAGCCTAGAGATAAGAAAAGAAATTGAATAAACTCAAAAATTGCGATTAAATGGGTGGAATACATAATATATTTTAACATGGATATGTGTATGAAAACTTCTGGATGCACTTTTTATTGACGCTGTTATCATCAATAATGGACACTTGAAACCCAGCTTCAATGTTCGCTTCTGTAGTTACTAAAACAAGTTTTTGGTCTTCGTATATAAAAATGGTGATGGCACTCCGCCGGCATGAAACTGATTTGTGCTTCAACGTAACTTCTTTAAAATTAATGTAACACTCATTATTGTCAATACACTGCAACAGAATTTCAAGTTTATTTGCAAACAATATTATCAGCCTGACAGGCTTTTTCTGGAGGGGCCAAAAATAGTCTACCATTTTCACAAGCACATAATTGATATATTCCTGGATACGAGCGACCTCTTGTAGTTGGGATGGCAGTCTTTAGGTTTTTCAATTCAACTCGCTCAGAATCTAGCCAAATCTGAAACAAGACAACAGTTTCTATTAGCAGAATCCAGTACCATCTATTTTTTAAAACAAACTGAATGTAATTTCTCACGAATGACTATTACAAGAGTTAAGTGTCTTTAATTTTGCAAGAATCACAATTGCTTACTGCAATAAATGTTTCTTTAATAAATCATTCCATTTTTTTTCATTGAAAGATTAATCTTTCATTAAAAATATCATAATTCATTCATAAAAAAAAGACAAAAATGTAGTATAGGCCTGCACGAATGTTTAGATACATCTAACTGCTAAATGTAACAAAACACTACGAAGACTAAAGAAGCAAAAATTTATATATGCACAACAGTAACGAAGTTTTTATTGTATATAATTTAAAATGAATAAAAGATGTGGCATGAAAATTTAAAAACAAACACAAATTTTAGCCCTTACATAAGAAAGCGAACAATTCTAATGATCAATACTGTCACCGCTGCTCCACATTAGAATTAATACTCGTGTTTTCATTAAAAGCAAAGACAGTTAAACAGACCCTCGTTTCAAAGCTAAACCTAGCTTCTTCTGTGGCCTCTAATTAACTAATTAACTCTGTAAATATTGGAAACTGAAAAAAAAATTGTTTGTAATTTGCATTCAAAACATTTGTTAGTATGCTCAAAACATTTTATAGCATTATATTCAGGAGAAAACGAAATTCAATCTAGAAATAGAAATGTAATATACTTAGCACCCATCCATTCGTTTGTTGGCAGAGATGTATTATCCTGTTAGGAAACTAAATTTGATCTACCCGAAAGTTCGCCACAAAGTAATAAAGGAATGTCAACAGTTGTCTGGCATACCTTGGAGTCTTCTTTTTGTTAAAAAACTACAAAGTACATTTTCTTTTATGCCTCGACTCCCTCTGTCGTAATCCTAAAGCTTCAAACTGAAAATTAGGAAAGCTGAGAGAGAGTCTGCTACTACGATAAAATGCATTAATTTGGTAAATAGACGATTTCATTCCATCAATCTTCAGCGAAAATGTTGTTGATAATCTTTCTAAAGATTAGTGAATATTGAAACCATTGTTAACAATATAAACGTCATTCGGACACTCAACTGCTTCCAAAGTAGCTACTGCAGTAGCTTTCATAATAAATAAATAAGCGAAGAAAAAAATGATGCAAAGAATTTCAGACATAAAACGGTTTTTCATCTTCAAGAAGATGGACTACAAAGGAAACTTGATAATCTTTACAGCATTAAAGACGCATAGGATGTAATTACAAAAGCATGGTAGAGGAGGGTAAGATACCGATTTGGGTAAGATAAGAAATTAAGCATTTCTGTAATTCTTTCATTAATATCAATACCTGTCAAAGTACTTTTTGATGCTGAGATGTTGTGTTAGAAAGTTCACTGTAGGTGATGTCGGAAAGGATTGTTTTGCGAACCCTAACGAGCACGATGAATCTTTCATCCTTTTAATTGTAATGTTTTGACTTTACAATATAAGTAATTACTCGACGACCGTAAGTTATTTTTTTCTTCCATTAAATACATTGTGTGACACAGTTTTTCTAACATTAATAACTTTGCTCAATTTTAACCAAAATTGCCAAATGGTATGGGTATCTAACACGTCACATTTATAAGTTAAATTGTCTATATCGTTTTCATGCACACTTGTTTACAATACGGTACAGAGAAGCTATAAACATCAGTTTTGATAGTTAAAAGAATGTAGCAGTCTAAGGATCTGGTCACGTGATGCGATTGCACTGCGTTAGAACTATCAGTTAACATGCGTTAGTGAAATACCAAGCGACTTATGAGAGCGTTATATGCTGACGGGCGTTTATTTCAACGCAGCGATTTGGAATTTTTAATGAAGTGCAATCACGTCACAAAAACGAAATCTCGTAGATAGCTTGGTATTTCACTGACACGCATTAGTTCTGTCAAAAGCATCAGGTGAAAATACCGTCTGCAGTATTTATTGTTTGATGCTTGATTTAAAATGTGTTATTATGTTCGGTAGACTAAACAAATTTACAAAATATTGCTTAAACTTTGCCGTTCCCCCCCTCCCCCCCCCAAAAAATCGGTAAATTAAATATCAAATATAAATCTTGTATTCCGTAAAAAAATCGATTTTTACACTCTTACATATAAAACTTAATTGACTATAAAATTTTATCAAGGAGACGGTGTATGAATGGTAATGCAATTCTCTATGTAAGATGCTTTTTTTTTCCAAACTAAACTATGCTAAATTAAAAGGCTTTTTTTTTTGTTGTCCATGAGTAAGAAAACGTTTGAAAAACAATGAATTAGTGAAAATCTTATGGAGAAAGATCTGCGGATTGATTGTCCCAATTCTAGGGTTTTTTTCATTATAATAAAGCTGAGAGTGCTGAAATTAGTGCAAAACGTGTTAGAAAAAGAAGAAATGGTCGAGTGCAACATTACTTTATACACACGTATCATTTCACAAAAGGAAAATAACTGTTCGTCATTTTCTTCCAGAAAGTGCAGCTCATTTTTCTGTTCAATACTTAAACCTGCGCTATTTTTGTTCACAATATACATTTTAAGTATATGGCATTACTATATTTGTATTAAGATTCAAAATTTAAGTATATCAACGTGTTTAAGTTTGATTTGAAAATCAGTTTTTATTTATTTATGGAAATTTAACTCATTATAACTTTAAAATGGTACGTGTTACAATAATTTAGTTTATGTATTGTGTTCAACTGGACAAATTTAACATAAAACAGCTATTTAACTCAATTTTAAGGGAAAAATTGTCACACAGTGTTATTTGTAAAATACAAGTTGCAATGAAAAACCGTGTATGGTGTAGTTTGGCAATAGGATACGCTACTGAGAAACAAACACAAAACGAAAACGGTAGAATGGGGTAATATGACGAATGGCTAGACGGCTAAGATGGCGTGCGAATATGCTCGTTTATCATCTAACCTACATGTTTTTAAGTACCTATTATATTATAATACTATAGACATTAAGATTTATACAGATAAAGATTTTCAGTTTCGTATACTACCGATGCTGTTCAAACCAGAAAAAAAAAGGATGTTCAAGCCATTGTTCTCAAATTTCCTCATTTGAGGGTTGAGGAAAATCACAAGCATGAAAAAAACAATTTGAATACAAACAATTTGACATTAGTAAAATCAATATTCGTCGAGATATGAAACATAGCGTTGTGTGACGAATACCAATTTACACTCAAGCTCAGTTACATCTTTTGGGGGGAAATATAGCAGGTAAAATAGGTGTAAAAGTATTAGCGTTCATAAAGTGTTAGTTCAAGATGCGCGAAGTTTTGAAGGGTTTTTTTTTTTTTTTTTGTTTTTTATTTTACGTATCATAGCATAACATTTACGCTTACTTTTCATTAGCAAAGAAAATGATTTTTTTTTCTTCTGCTGTCTGTTCTAATCTCAGTTTCAGTACGATTCCTTAGAAATTTAGACGCGAGTATTTTCCACGTTTCGTATAAAATTTTAACGTTTGTAATAATTTTTAATTCAGATAGTTTCCCAAGGGCCTGGGAACCGTATACAATGTTAGATTATGTATTTTTTCACTTTTTTTTTTTGTTTCAGCCTTTTAATATCTTAATTGAGCATCTTATTTTGACCATTTTTGCCTTAGAAAGCATTTATCTAGGACTAACAATTGCGAAAATAGAGGTCTTGTAGGTTAAACGTTGGCACGCTGTATATTTTTGAGACAGAAGTAAGGGCGACACAAGCAGACACTTTTTCATGCTACTGTTTTTTAAAAACTAGTTTCTGAACTTCAGTTATAAAACCTGGTTTACTTGCTGGTAATAACTTTAAAACTCTTACTGTTCCTTCCTTTGACTGAAGCTTTAAATCTTTGAGGCAGGTTGCACTGATATCTCCAGCTCTGGATTCGATACCTATCCCTTCTGGTGCTTTAACATGCAACGTTCTAGTAGGTGATTCCAACCTGAAAAGTGGAAATTAAGTAAAAGATCTGTTAATGCGGAATATATATAAATGGAAATTTACCCCGTTTATCATGACTTTTAATGCATAAATTATCCTTATTTTGAGACATTTATCGTAACATAAAACATAAAAGCAAATTATACTTTTATAATACACACATTATATCAAAAATATCAAATATTTTAATATCACTGTATTTTAAACCACTGGCGACAGTATAGAGTGACTTAATCGCAAATTCTTAAATGCTTACTACGAGCTCTCATATATGTGTGATAACTGTTATTCATACCAATAATAATAATTTCCACTCATATACAGGCACAGATTTATGGATTGGATTCCTATTAAAAATATTGATAATCAGCCGCAATCTTTCCGAAATAATTCAAAATCTTATCAATGTGATTGGAGACATTGCGGTTATAAACCTGTGAGAAGGAATGTTTTATGCTGTTCCTCAATTCCGATAATGACATCATACCGGAATTCGAGAAATCGAAGGTTTGAGGAGAAGTCATTTGAGATAAAAATGGAAAAATGTTGGATCTAGGCTACGACTTAAAAGAAATTTTAAATTTTCGATACAGATTTTTTTTAGACAATCCGGTTCGACATATACAGTTTGAGATATTTTATCAGATACCCTTGCATAGCAAGTGAATTCGGCATTTTGACCTGCCATATTCACCTGCTTTGCAAAGCTGAATTCTTTTTGAGATAATCTTCTTTAAAAATCAAGATAAAAATTATTAGAATGCAAGAAAATGACGCACTCGTTTTATTGCGTATTCTTTAAATTTTCATCCCCTGAAATCTTTACATCATTAAAAAAAAAAAAAAAAAAAGAAGTGGAACAGCACGTACAAATGTATAGCAGGGTTAGGGTTTGTACATGTTATTATTAATAATGTCATTTCTTGGCTATGTCTATTCTATGGACACTAAGTCGTTATTGGCTAAAGTGTTTTTAAAGTTTCGAAACTAAAAGTTTTCATTGTTCCTTTCAACTTTCTTGCCTTTTGAAATTTTGCCTTTTGAAGTCATGATTTAAAATCGTAACTCCCGTTTTTATTATTCTCTTAATAATGACTTCAATTATAAGTAAGAATACTTAAAAACATTAAAAAAACTGTGCTCGAATCCGTAGTTTTTTTTTCTTCACAATGGCAATTCTAATCAAAATGACTGATCTAACGCATAAAGATAATGTCTAGTTCCGTTTAAATTTATTTATTTTACTAAGCTAAAGTTTTATAGCGTTATTTTTAATTTGATTACAATCTTATCCATCGGTGTGTTCTAACTTCTTTAAATTTATGTAAAAACATTCGAATTCATGCAAAATTAATGCATCATAGTACCTTAACTGTTGAAAAGGCTCCGCTGTTACATATGGAGTTTGGACAGAACCATCAAAACGAACACCGCCAGAACCTGCAAGCAGTATAAAAGAAACACGCACACATTTCATCATGCATGTAAAGCGTAAGTATAACATATTATTCGAGAGAAAAAAATCAGTGGCATTTCGCTTCGAATTGACATCACAACTCCTCCCTCAAACCTTCTGTGCGGACACAGTTTAAGGAAGCAGTTATGACGCCAATTCAATGCGGAATACTACCAGTTTTTTTAACTGGAACAAATTTACTCAGTCTGAGTTAAAATCACTGTAAGTTTTTAAGAGAGTACAAAGAAGCTCTAAACATTAATTTTAATAATCAAAAGTATGTAGCTGCCTACAGGGGTGCCCATTCCCCCTCCCCCAAGTTTAGTGGCGCAAATTCCACCCCAAAATTTCTCTCGGCCCTCTTTCCCTTTTTTATTTTTTAGCTCTCTTTTTTTTATTTTATTACTTTTTTTGAATAGTTTTCATTTAATTTATTTTTAAAACATTTTTTTAATTTAATTTACTTTTTCATTTTTTTCTTTCATTTTTTAAAAATTTGTAATTTAATTTACTTTTTCATTTTTTAAAAAATTATTATTGTCATTATCATTTTATTTGAAAAGTTCTGTGCTACGCCAATGACATACACACACACACAGACACAACAACTCGTAAATAAGTGAAATAAAATATAAACAGAATAAAATAAAATAAAATAAATAATTTAAATTAAAAATAAATCAATTAATAAATTAATATAAAAGAAGTTTTAAAAAATAATCCCCCCTCCCCCCCCCCCTTTTTTTTTTGATGGCGCAACTTACGCCATAATCACCCCCTGTGGGCACCCCTGGCTGCCTAAGAACCTGTTCACATGATGCGATTGAGTTGTTTTATAGTATCAATGGTAAGAATTATGATGCTTTCCTGAAATAACATGCGATCTACGAGAGCGCTTATATGATGATGAGCATTTATTTCAACGCAGCGATTTGGAATGTTGCTTGTTAATGCAGTGCAATGACGTCGCAAACAAAATCCTGTGGATAGCTTGGTCTTTCACTAACACGCATTAGTTCTATCAATCGCGGGTTCTAACACTGCACAATCGCATCAGGCTCTAATAGTATACTGTGAAAAATACTGTCTGCAGTATTTATTGTTGAATGTTAATTCATTGCTTTGTGTTAATTTATTGTCTCCGTTTTTTGAATTTCTGTACGGACATAGTTTAAGGGAGCAGTTATGACATCAGCTCAAATGAGTTTGAAAATGAATCAGTTAAAATTAGTATCGTGTAAAACCTTCATTTCCCGCTGTTGGCAAACGTGCCTGAAATGTTTTATAAATACTATGACTTTTTTTAACGTCGTTGATTTTATTTTATATTCTTTTCCCACTGTATTATTATTAAATAGATAATAATTTAAAAAATTACATAATTTTGAATCTATTTTAATATTGAACATTGTAACGAATCTCATGTAATAACGTGAAACTAATGCAGTAGATGACTTTTAGTTGCGTCTTAGTTTCATTTCTAACAAGAAATGCCCTAAAAACTATATTTAAACAGATACATCTATCCTTATTTCTTCTGAACAAAGCAAAGCTGCGTTACATTAAAAAGCTTTAAAAAAATAAAAACGAAAATTGAAACATACCTGTCACCCGCAGTTTCGCTGCAGCAATGGTAACCTCCTTATCATCTGCTTGAAAAAGTGTTTCCCCTTTTTGGTTCTTGATCGTGAATTTTTCCGCAAAAGACGTTAGAGAATTCGCACCTGAAGAAAGAAAATGCAAATCTGGGTCAACAGGGAATCTAGTGTTTCTTCACTCTCTTGATTTTACATCTTCAACTGAAAAACTTGAATAAATATTTTCGGGAATATATTTCAGAAACAACAGAACACGCTTATATACTTTGTTCCGTTAAGTCACACATTTAATTCAAGACAAGGTCATTTATGCTTAAAAAGTGCTTATATTGTTTCGCGCATTTTATCTTACTTATTGTCTAATTTTGAAATCTGTGATTATTTGGCTGAATTTTACATTTCAGTCATTAAGGGCAATTTTGAACCACGTTGGGGAACTTAACACTACTTCAAATTTTTTAGTATATTTGACTTCAAATGAAACTTTAGATGCGTGGTATTCCATTCTGTTGCATATATTGTAGTGGGAATTTTCTGCCTTAAAATTTGCAATATAAGTTGGCGATCAACTGTTAAAAATTAAGGTTAAATTTTCAAAGATTGCGATATCGAGCGCCGATAACAGTAACTGCTTGACCAACCTCAACTTTCATTATTTTTGAAATAATTGTTTAATAATGAAAACGCGTTGTTCTCTCTATCGTATAACGCTCCATTTTAAATAACTCTTAACTCTCATCTGTCAAATTGTTCTTTTTTCAGGGTACCCAACAATTTACTGTAAAAATGGTGGCAAATTCAAATCTTGCGTTAATTTTAGGATACCCTGTATTAGCTTTACAATTAAGAAAAAAATAAAAGTCGATTTTTGTTTCACAGCGTTATTAGAGTTACTGAACGTTCAAGGGAGCAACACTTTATGACTGATGGGAACTGTACTGCTGCGCTAATCACACAAGGCGTATTTATTTTTTCTATCATAATTGAGTTACTGTCACCAAGTTGTTTTTTAGCCTCAGTCTTATTATCCCTAAATGCATTGTGTTATGGTCATTTCGAATTGGGAAATATCTTTTAAAAATTTTGAAAAAGTTCCGATACAGTTCTCATTCCCTTAGATTTTATCTGTAGCCTGGCTCTGTAAGTAGACTTCCGATGACCTGTGCTTTATTTATTTATTTATACAGAAGCTAAACAGCTTCACACGCATAGAGGACTGCGTACAAAGCGCTTTGCCTCTGTACACACATAGGAGGCATGTGTCTTAAATGATTATTTCATTTAAATAGGGATGAGGGAAGCCGGTTTGCGTTGTCTATAATGAGACGTTATGCCATTAAAAGCATTAGGATTATTGAAGTTGTTGTAATATAATAATTTATCTTTTTACAAGCAAAAAAAAAAAAAAAAAAAGAGCTCGTTCAAACACAAGTACCCTTTTATCAGAGCCAGACAATACCTCCTTTTAGGACGTGTTTACAAATGAACAGAAAAGCAGGTAATTTTGTCCCTGTGGAACTGGTTTTCACTGTATTCCATTCTTCCTCACATAAGGTAAAAGCAGTAGAGCGTGTTCATTAGGGCTGCCTTAGATCCAGCTTTTGATCAATGTAAACGCAACATTCAAATTTGTTCTGTATTTTTAAAAATCCCTGCAGAGATCTTTGGTAAATAAGTATATGTTTAGAAAGTCAAAGGAATTTCTTGAGAGCGTAAAGTAACTCTTCTAATCCTATTACGAGGATTGAATGTTTGTCTGCCAGAGGAAAGGAACTTGGGGATCTTCGTCTCCTTCCAAGAAGTATACTGTTGTAAAATCTACTTTTGTTTTATCTCTACATAATATCCTCTTTTTCTTTTATATTTAACTTATTTTAGTTTACATGGTCAACATTCTATTCTCCGTGATTGTCGATATCCCATGTAATCCTAAACAGTACACTGTTAAAAGTACGGGTTGCATTTGGCACCTTTCAGGGGTGAAACGCTTGTTCACCAGCGGCACCCAATAGACCCTTAGAGACCCCAAATTGCACCCTTAGATAGGGTGAAAAACTGACTTCCTTCACCCAATGTGCACCGGAAGTGAAAGATGGTACCCTAAGTGAGAAAAATGGCACATTTATTGCTTCCTAAAGCGATTCTCCCCCCCCCCCCCGTGTTGTGTGCGTTTTTGAATACATTTGTGATTTATTTATTTTTATTTATATATAGGAAGTCTTGATATATTTTTCACATTGAGTTAAGTTTTGATACTAAAACTTGTAATTTAAGGCATTTGATCACATTTTAGAGTTTCCAACATAGTTTAGAAGTTTTCATGACTTTAACCTGTCTGTTCGTGCTCTAACTTTCGTATATCCACTTGGATGCCTCACTAGTTAATATGTTGTTGACATCCACTACAGCATGATCCGTACCGAAAATGAAGAGGGTAGGTATTTATCAATCATTTGCCGGAACAACCAGAAATATTAAGTAACATTAGAATCATGGGAAAATAAAAGCGTTTCATAAACGTTTAAAATTTTAATCGATAGTAACGTATCAATACTCATAAGATTCGACATTTGAGAATTCTTATGCATACAAGATAAATAATCTAAAAGCCCTTCTATTCAATGCCAAATTTTTCGTCAGATTAAAAATAAAAATAAAGAGTAAATACTACATTCGATTCATGCAATAACGCCGAAGAAAGATACTTTAACCAAAACACGATATGAAAGTCATGAGTCAAATACTAAGAGAAATATCTTTTCAAACCTTTTTTTTTCCCCGCGTTTGCTTCTCTGTTCGTTTTCTCGAAGAAGTTACTTCATGGAGAAGAAATAGACATTTGATATATCTGCTCACGTCGAGGCGTTTTTATTCCAGAATTAGCTATTCAATTATCAGCTGATTTAAACGTTTTTATTTTTAATATTGTTGTTGTTCAAGATAGTACTGATAGATAGCTTTAGGAACAGTTTTGCAGGATATAAATAGCAAGACATTAAATGTTTAGTAAGGTAAACGGAACAATAAGCAGTTGTTAACATACTTTAAACAATTTTAAATATGTTCGAAAGCCCTATGAGCTACAATATGATCAAATTCCTTTACTTACGCGAGATTTCGATGATTTTTCCACGAAAGTTTCAGTTTTCTACTTCATTCAGTATGAAAGTAAATTCCGTTGCAACTTCCTTCGTCCGCCATTGAAATTGAAGTTTTCGTTGGACGATATGTAATAGTGCATGCGCAAGCAAGTCGCCCTCCTATTGAATGGTCTTTTAGCACTTTTGTTAACGTAGTTTACCCATCGAGGAGTCAAAAGTACCTTAACGACACTTCCTAGCCTCCGTTGCACCCTGAGGCACCGTCTTTTCATCGTATGGTGACGTTCTCTACCCCCGAGGCACTCCTGGTTTTAACAGTGTAGCACTAGCACAGTTCAATTTCAAGTTTCATTTTAAATATTCGTTTACGAAATTATAAGAGGACTGCATACTAGGCACCTTTCCTCTGTTCCTTTTAATATCAACAACAATTTATCATTTTTTTTATTGGTAGAAAAGACAACACAAAAAAGATCTACAGCACAAATAGATGAAATCACATCCAAGGCACAGGCGGGGGGGGGGGGGGTGAGAAACATACAACCTCCTGTGCAACACACAGGCAAGCATGACCACTCGGCCAGAGAGTCCCCAACTAGAAGGTTAATATTGCGAATTCAGTATCCTTCAAAATGCAAGGCAAAAATAAACCTTTGCGCATCAAATTTTTACAGTGCTTTAGTTAAATTCTTTTGGAAAACCACAATCTTCTCTACACATGTTTCCTATCTATGATATTAAACCGCAGATAAAGTAATTATATTTGTAAAACAGTCTTTTATGACTAAACTATTAATTTTTTGGTTAAAATAAAATTTTATGAGTAGGTAATTTCTGAAGGATGAGCTACATAACGTAATAAACCTTATTAATGTAAATGAAACAAAATCACATCGCAAAACGAACCCCCAAAAAGCAAAGCCACCAAATTTAGGTTATTTGTTTAAATTATACCTAGCATTAACTAACTCTTTGGGTGCATTCGGAAACAAGGATTCGGTCGCCTCGGTGCCACCGCAAGCTTTCGGAAACGCTTGCGGTCGAACCGGTGACGTCACTCAACCGTGTTCGGAAACGCTGCGGTCGTTTTTTGGCGGTCGACTTGGTCGACAACCTGTCGTACCGAAGTCTGGAAGCGGTTAGCGAGGTCACATACGTCACAAAGTCTGTGTTGTCCAATACGGTCGTGTTTCATGTTTTGATCATAACGCACGTGACTTTCTCCATCACGAAAGTTACGCTTTGATTGGAGCGTCGTTTGCTACTGAACTAGAACTACCGCGGTGTAACCACGAGCGTTCGGAAACACAGCTGTTATACCAGGCTTCCTAGAGAAATTCCAAATACGTCATAACCACACCGGTCAAACCACGCGGTGTAACCGGTGGATCGTTTCCGAACGCAGCCTTTGCAACGCTGCTCTACTATTGCGCACAACTGTTGCCCGTGCGAGTGACCTTGCTGTGCAATAGGTGATTGAAATCGTGTGTTTTAAAAAACGCCTTGAAAGTTTAAGTGTTGTACTCGCGAAACTGCTTTTAAATGTGCGCGTTTGAAAATTAAAAATATCGTGTATTTCATTCTTGAAACGCAAAAGATGTTATAAAGTTGATATTTATTTAGGTAAGTCATATTCTGATATGTATTTCATGCGTAAAGTGGATTCACTTTAACCCTTTTTTGTAAATATATATTTGTAAGCTTTTAGCACTATTTTTAAAAACAAGAATATTGTTTTCATATCAACTGTTTTAAATGCATAAAGGACTGAAATGAAGCAGTTTGTATTTATAATAGTAATTAATGTAACCAAGACCAAGTGTAATTTATTACAAACCGCTATCATACTAGGCATAAAATCATTACTGAAAACAATTTGAAAGTTTTACCCATATGTGTATTTTTGAACAAAATTTTGAAGCCTTAATAGCTAACTCATTTTTTCTGACGTAGGTTCGGCTGACAGTTTTTAAATGAAATATACATAAAAGCGTACTATTTTTTTACGTAATACGTTTATTGGATGAACTTTCAAAATTAATATATTTTCAGTGTTAGAAATAGTTTACTTTATATCTCAAATTGTTTACTGTTTTGAATATTTCAGTTAGCGATATTGAGAAGTACTACTGCACTGTATTCTGTATTTTTTTTTTTCATGTATGCACTGTATACGGCAATAGTTCCTTCGCAAAGAAAAGAACGAAACATAAAAACGCGATCAAAACTATAGAACTCCAAGAAACTGATCATATTTTGTGCATTTTATTGCAAGTGTGAAACCATATCAGTGAAAACAAATTGAATTGGAAACCGTTTCTACACACGCTCTTTCGTATTTTCGAAAGAAATATTTTTAAAAATGACAGTGTTAAGCCTCGTTCTGTCTAGCAGCAGGAATTTGCACTGATCATTTTGTTTTCTATTCTATTCTATTCAAAAGTCACAACTGACTTCAACTGTATTTATGTCGAGGACTGCATACTAAGTGCCTTGCCTCCAATTATTTTATATACCGATAGATGGCAGCACCATCACCGGATCGAACAGTTAATGAGAATTTAGAACTAGTTCAAGAGCTAATAGCTACCTGGTACTAGCACCCCCAGAGGTATCGTTTCACTTGGAGGACATTGAGACCACGAGCATATTTAACGTCGCCCAGTCCCCTTTAATGACGACGGTGGGTCTTCGACCAGCGAGGATCGAACCCGAGTCCCTCCTGCCCCGAGTCCAATGCCTTACCGATCAGGCTACCACGGCTAATCATTTTGTTTTAACTTAAATAAATGTCGCCAGCCTACAGGTTCCTTGTTACTATAATAAATGGAGACTGTGATGAATCGACACTTCCGTCACTAGCACTTAACAACTAGTTAATCTTGAACATATGTCTTGATTTAAAATGTACTTTACGAAATTTTTTAGAAAATTATTCTCAACAAGCATGTCCAGTTCCATAATTTATATCTTACTAATGAAAAAGAAATTTTTTTTCAAAAAAGTAGTTATATTTGTGTTCAAAAAATACTTGAGACAATATTAGTATTTCTTTCCTTTAAACAGCTCTGTGTAATATCAGAATAAGATTTTGATCATGGGTTTTTTTCTTAACTAAAATAAATTTCATGTATTTCCATCATAATTATTTAACACAGAAGTGCGTTATGTTAAGTGCTAAAGCTTCTAGACTGGAAATTCTGAACAGCAGCCACTGGCTACCATTCAGAAAGAAAGTCGCAAAAAATGGTAGCCACGTTTGCACTTTGACAACCATTTTTTAAAAAAAGGATTCACTCAGTGCGAAAAGTAAATAACCAATTTTCTTATTTGTAATACTAACGACTAATTAAAAGATTATGATGTGTACAAAAACAGCAAAATTTTTCTGGGTGAATTTTTCAATATAAAGATATAAGCATACAACAAAAGGAAATATTTTACAACTTTTAAAATATATTACTAATGTAGGCAATCATAACTAAATGAACGCAGATGTGAAAACTCATACAGGATTTACTTAATTATTAGTCAGTAAATTTCTGTCGCCTGACGCAATTATTTTTTAGGGAATTTGGAATTGCAAAAGGTTGACAGTGCGAAAACGAACCCTTTATCCAAAAAAAGGGGGCAATCTTAAAAACGGATCATTTTTGAATACGAGTTGATGTAAAAAAGTCAGGGATCATCGGTTTTGTTATTTTAATTGAAAATATTCGATTTAAATGAACGTTTGGGAAAAATGTATTTATTTGTATGAAATTAAGGTAACCAGAGGCTCAAAAGAAGGGCTCAAGGTAGGATTGGAAGGGTGTTGTCGTTGCGGATATCATTTTTAACAAAAAAGAAACATTTGATCGCCACTTTTCGCAATTGTAACTTAATTCTTTGGTAACCATTTTCAATTAAGTGGTCACCCAAAGGCAACTGGCGACCTGAACCTAGAGCTTAATTAGTGCATTATATCTTTTTACCCGACTGCGCGTGTTCGACGTAAAGGAGGGTAATGTGTTTATGAGTATGTATGTTTGTTCCTATGTGGCGTTGTACAGGACAAACCCCTTGACCGATTCTAATAAATCTTACTTCAATCGATTTATCTTAACCTTGGGAGTGTCACTAAACACATGACAGTAATCAAAATTCACCATATCAACAGCCATATTGTGAGTTCGTGATCGTGTTGCACGCTACCTGCGTGCTACACAGCGTGCGACAAATGCAGGCAGCGTTTTCTATGCCTTAATATTTTGTTACTAAGTCTACTAATTCGATTTTCATCTCCAAACATGCTGCATTTGTTTTTGTCGTGATTCAGGGGGCTGAGTTTCGCGACGTGTACTCTCTTGACGGGCTTTTTTAGTTTTGGGAGAAAGATTTGATAGACGGGGGGGGGGGACTTTTCCGGGCTGTTAATATAGCTGTGGTTGACTTAAGTTCGTGCATGTTTACTAAAGATCAAGTATATGTAGCTTTAAACCGAATAAGGTCCCTAGAGGGACTAATAATCAGTAGCTTAGACCACCGCAAGTTACTTAATAATCCTCACAATATAAACTTTCTCAATAAAATGACAAGATTGCGAAAAATGCATATTATGATCATAATAACTAAATCAATGAAAATTAACTAAAAAGGGTAAATTAAAAAAATATGAAATAAAAACAAAAAACTCGACTGCGTAAAAACTAAAAAGAAAATAATGTAAGCCAAGTAGTTTAGAATTTTATTAAGTATTACTGAATAACTACTCCATGAAATAGTTTTATAATCGATATACACATAAGACAAATCATAAATTCAAAAGCAGAATAGAAGGATGAACAGTCGGGGCCCATTCCAATTTTACGGGGTTCCTTGACTGGTCAAAAAGGAATGGACCCCGACTGTTGATTCTTCTGTTCTGCTTTTGAATTTATGATTTGTCTTATGTGCGTATCAATTATATAACTATTTCAGTGGAGTAGTTATTCAGTAATACTTAAAATTCTAAACTACTGGGCTTATATTTTTTTATTTTTAGTTTTTACTCAGTCGGGTATTTTTGTTTTTATTTAACTTTTATAAACGATTTTTTAAAATGAAAGAAATGAAATTTGTGTATATTTAAAGATTTTAATATACATTTCTTATAAACTTTTTCATCATGAATTTTCAGCGATAGTTAAGTCTCATCGACAGGGATTTGAATGCATACTGGAAAAACTATATTTGACGCATACTTTTGTAACTTTTGTTTCAAACTTGCGAAGTTCGGATCTTAAATAGAGCAGCTTAGTTCATTATAATCTTTATTCTTATAAGAACCAAAATTAAAGCGAACTCTAATAAAATAAACCGTATAAAATATCATAAATAAAGTTTCAAATGTAAATGGAAATTTCAGAATAAAATATAGATATTTTTATTGCTACTTTAAAATATTAAAAGAAGATTTATAACTTTGCCAGAAAACAGAATAACCATTTATCAAACAAAGCACATACTTTTACACAAACTTTAACGTTTTATGTTTCCAAAAAATGGGAAAAAATCTTTTAAGTTTTCTTTGGATAAAATGTATTTCCGCCTTCTTTAATGAAACTCATTTAAGTTATGAAATTAGTATTATTCAATCGAATAAGGCATGCAAGTATATACAACAAATACACCGCGAGCTCAGTCATTCCAGCCGAGGATAGCAGTTTCGTGCTTATCAGCACTCATCAGCCTGGCTTAGGAAGTGACTGAGCTGGAGGTTGAAAACCTCTTCGACCTGGTAGCTATATTAGCTACCAGTTTGTTTGTCACTCTTGGCTTAATTAATGAGTACATAACAGAAAAGGGTCTACGAAGAAAATTGCGAATATGTCAGCAGCAAAAATTAGTAATAAAGACTATTCTGATGAAAATACATGCGTTTTATCGGTGCAGTGCAAAAAAATCTGCCGTTGGTAAAAAAAATCGAAATATATCTATGAACATAAAACTTTTTGCCCAATATTGACAGACATTTTCAGATTTGTCAAAACAGTACGAAGTTATGACATTTGTTAGTTATTCTAACAAATTTTACTTTCAAAGTTTAGACGAGGCTCATTTCTTTGTTTTTCATCTGTACTTTGAAAGTATATACGAGCGGATGCATTTAACGTTTGTGAAGAAATGAAAATAACGTGAAAGAGTGTTTGCCAAAACGGTTATCGAAAATGAAAAACGGAGAAAACTAAAAATGAGCTGGAATAGGAACTATGTTGATTCAGTAAATAGTTTTAGGCTTCTTAATGCAGAACGGAATGCGAAAACATTGCATGGATACGACAAAAAAATTTCAGAGGTCAATTAACATTCTCAAATCTATAAATGTCTACAAGACTATTATTACTATTTTTTCTATATTTGTTTTAAAAAAAAATTCTTTGGAACGATCATAGGTGCCCCAAGTAATTATTGGTTCATATATGGATCATTCCATGTCAACTCACAAACCTTAAAAGGGAGTGTACATGGATTGTATAACAATATTTTGCAGGTACATTGCCATTTACTAAGTGGTATAAAAAAATCAAATTTTAACCATCTTGCTGTTGTAATTTTTTAGATATAATGGGTCGAAGTTTAATGTTTTGCTCCCCCGACTCACTCTTGACTGGTTATAACTCGAGTACTAATAAAGTTAGAAACGTAAAATTTATTTATTTTCAGAGTTTACATTAAGAGCTTTAAAATAATGTTACCCGATACAAAAATACAATTTGTTGTTTTGAAGGTCATTCAAAATTACTTTTGACCTTGAATCTTGCTGAAAGCTACTATTTTAAAAATTTGAAGGAAAAAAAAAATGTCATGTTCTTTATTTGTGCCATGTTTCATGTTAGGGCAACAATGGGATCATGTATAATTTCAACTTTAATATCACTCTGCGTGGCCAAAAGTCAAATGCCATCGATTAAAAGTCAAATGTGTATCCAAATGCGTCATAATCATACTGATAATGCACATTAGAAAAATGAAACTTTCGGTCAATCTGATATACAACACGTAGATTACATTAAAAAAATAATGCAAGTTATCCATCAAGTCAAACTGGACTTAACAATTATTTACTTCTTGACATTGATTTGCTAGGTTGCTTTCTGCATCTGTAATTTCATATCTCCTTCCAGTTTCTGCACTTGAGTCAAAACTGGCCTCAAGCCTTTACGTACACAATGTTTTGTCAGTTGAAAATGATTACAACGGACTAACTTAACAAGATTTTGCAAAATTGTAAAATATTATTGCAAAAAAAACTTTTTCTAGGCAAAATTACTAAGGCCCTATATTTAATAGGATATTTTGTTCTAATTGAAAACATATACAAATACCAGAGTGACCACCAGCAACAGGCTCTGGGCACAGCTATGCTGGTCCTCGTCGCTGTTTAATATCGTAGCCTCAGAGCAACATCTAATCCCAGAAATAACACTAAGATATCCTACTGTTGCTCTGAGGCGACGATATGGTAGTGAAGGTTCAAATTTGTACGAAGTTTGAGCGCTGGTACAAATAGCTGTAATAAATACTGTAATTTCGACAATCTCCCTGCCAGCGGTTTAAATCTTTCTAAACGTTCTCAAGGATACTTACATCGCTCAGGATGCAGTTTCACCTTTTCCATTAAACTTTGTAAAGAAAGGTTTAAATTTTGTATTCTAACAAGCAAATTTTGACTGCTTAGTAATAAATACTTATTCTAGAAAGAAATGAAAAATTACCTTTAGTTGCACAGTGTCTGCGTGTTCAAATGTGCCCTTTCCTAATAGCATCAAAGTGATTTTGTCTACAGGAATAATTAAAAACTTACTTTGTGCCAAAAATGTAGAAAACAATTACCACAATTTGTCGATATCGCTGTTAATTGTCAAGGCTTTTTTAAAAAATATATATCTTTTAAACTACAACTGAAAGTACAACTAATAATTTCCTTGTTGTAAATGATATATTAATTTGGAAAAACTGTTTGAAAATAAAACGTAAGATGTTATAAACTTGACGAAATAAACGGATAATTTCAGTTTTGAAATTAATTACATTTTCTGAAATTCTAATTGTATAACAGCATCAACAACAACAACAAGTAGTAAAACTTTATTTTCCTCCTTTATACATCCTTAAATTGATAAGAGATAAATCTATTTGTTAAGTGTTAAACAATTTGAACTTAGGCGATGTTTTCTTATACGCTGTAAAAACTGCATACTTTTGCAACTACATACTTTTTTTCTACTGTTACACATTCTTTGAAACTTTCCTCTACTGAAAGTAAGAATCTTTCATTTCTAGAGTTTTTGAGATGGTAGAAATCAGGTTCATTTACTAAAATTGACCTTCAGCGCGTTGAGTTAAATGGATCTATAAATATTAAAATTTTTAAAGTTTGTTTTATTGAAAGGTATACACTAGTTGAGTCAACCACAGTTAATTCTAATCTTCAGTAGCAAAAACCACATTTGAAAATAACAAATACTTGTAATTTGTAAGTTTAACTGAAAGAATTAGCTTCATATCAACTCCGAGTTTGGAAAGTGAGATTTTTTAAAAAATTTTGCCTTCTTTTTTTTTTTTTCAAATATTCTTTTATATCAGTCAGAACAATCAATTAAAAAAAATACTTTTACAAAGTATAAAAACAAAATTAATTTTTGCGCAAAAAGATAATAAAAAATAACCAACATTAAAGCGATAAAAAATTAATTTTCTAGAAACGGTAGCATTATTTAAATAGTTCATTTATCAAGAATTTTAATAAATTTTACATTACACAACTTTTGTTTCGTTATGCAAGCATATAAACGCAGATGAAATAAAATGTAAAGCTACAATGAAAGCGAAAATGCCCCTTTGTAAAGTTTCAACATTTTGCACAGGTAAAAAAACAACAATAAATAAGACAATGTCAGTCTACTTTCATTAACCCCTCTTCTATGCTTCCCCTTACTAAATTCATTTCTTTTACTTTTTGCAAAAAGCAAGGTCTGTAGGCAAAGGATGTGCAAATGAAAAAAGGTAAATATTAGATTAGCAAAACAGTAAAAAGGATAGCATATAAGAGGCAAATCATGTAACTGTGTGTCCGAAAATCTTTTTATGCAATGGTTCATTGAAAGTTCAGGGGCAGATCAATAAAATGTTTACTTTTGTAATTTATAAGGCATAAAAATGTAACTTTGCTTTTTTATGCATTATAACGTTAATTTTGTATCCATTTATAAGCTTTAAAATTCCCCTCTCTCCATATATCATCACTTAAAACGTGAAAACAGCTCTCAAGAACGGGTATCTTATTTCAACACTGAGCAAATAGATAAATGGAACTTAGATTCGTCTTTAAATTCAATTCGATTGCAGTCTTTCGCCACCAAACTATTTTTTAATCTTCACGACACACTTTATAATCAACACAATCGTACAATCTTTAAATTAATCTCAGTATGTTGTACCGCTACAGATTCATACATTTTGAACACTCTATGTGCCTAATTTTGAAACTACCAGTTTTTCTTAACACTCTATTAATGATATTTCCCTTCCAATTACGTAAGAAACACCATTTTTTTATATGCATTTTCCAGAGTATGCTCAAATGTATTAAAAGGTATTGAAATTTTGATGGTATTGAGTATTTAAATGGTATTGAAATTCGTGAAGCTGTTTCGTCGAGATACGCAAAAGGTAAATCAACATGAAAAATAAACAAAAAATTATTTGTATAAACAGTATTTTGCGCATATGTATAAGTACTATAACATTTTAAGAAACTTTGTGAATTCGGTTACTTTTTGTTGCCTTATTTTTCTTAATTTTATTGAAGGAAATAGTTGATTAAATTTTTTCCCACTTTGTTGCAAATTACCATTTTCGAATTTTATGAAAAATTACATACTAACTGTATTACAGTACTTTTGAGCGGTATGGTGTATAATATTTGTATTTATTTTTTAATTTTGGAAAAATTCAATCTCATATCCAAAAGAAAATTTTTACTTACCTAGTGTTAATCTATTCGTTATTTTACCCTCCTTGTTCCTGGCATTGATTGTAATATTGCTGGAAGACTCTATTTTCAGAGCTTGATCCTACAGAGGAAGCAAGTGAACACATTTAGAGCCAAGAAAATTGTATCAATACTTACTTTTCAGTTCCGAACTATTGCCTAATTTTGTTTGAATTTCTGAAAATTATGGTCACTGTTCTATTTCATTAATTTTAATGACAAGTCCTATTAAACAAGAAAAAACTCAATTTAGTTATAAATTATTCATGATGCATCATCATAGTTTGCTTTTGCAAAGTACGGAAGATTATTTAAATATAACCACTTGTATCTTATTAATAAGATCTACCAATGAAAAAGTATTATATAAGCTTTGTGCTACAACATGATTCAAGGGAAAAACCAACGTAAATAAAGCACATATTCTGAAGAAAATACAGCATATAACTATTTCAAGGCTACAATGGAGCCTCTTCATCATTTGCAAGAAGCTCACCAACACAATCAAAAGTCGCGAGAGAACTGTGCTTTATTTACGCTGATTTTCTTCAGAACTTGTGCTTTATTTACGTTGGGTTTTGACTTGAAGATATACCAATGTCATAAGACATTAGTATCACTAAGATGTGATATCAGTGCAGTGAGATAAATCCCATGTGGTCTAGTGGTTACGACCGCTGTCTAACACCCTCGCTCGAATCTTTGTAACGGCCATGGAATTGAACCCACTTCCTGTCTGATGCTATAACTATGTTCAGGCTCCATGCTAATATGTTGGCAGTTGATGGTGATAAGGGTACGTTGAAATATCGACATAAATGTGCTTGTAAAAGAAGCAGCCGAAAACTGCTGTGTACAATGAGATGAGTAAAAATACGACAACGTGTATAAATGTACAAATAAAAGCAATTGAAAAGAGTTAGAAAACTCTGCAAACAACTGTTTCGAGGTTATAAAAACGAACTCCTTCATCAGTGCATAAAAGAAAAATGGCAAAGTCGGACAACGAACAAGTGAACGAGAAATGTAACAAGTTACATTTCTCGTTCACTTCCGTCGTCTGACTTAATGTACCATTTTTCTTTTACGCATCGGTTGTTTTTTTTTCTAATGTGCAACTTAAATATATTAGTGATATTTTAAAAAGTCCTCAATATTACACACAATGTATGCATCAAATATAGCAAATCTTTTTTTTTTCCTCTTAACCTTAATCTCTGTCTAATAACCAGCAGTTTTCAGCTAATTCACCGAACGTTTCGAATTAAATTAAATGTTGTGAAACAATAACAAAATAACACACTTGACGAATTCGTATGCAACAATAACGAAAATTGATTGAACTGACACTAAAAACAGGGGTAGTGTCATAAATATTTCGCATATTAGGTGGTCAAAGGTTATAAAATCACTATCATTTCTAATTTTTACCAATTTTAGTCCTCTATTCTTTTTGGATTAATTTCGTGGAGAAGTGGGATTTTACTTTTTCAAACTTCGATCAAGATGTGATTTAAATTTAAAATAATATTATATTATGAACATTTATCCAGGCACATATTTTGAGCATTTAAAGGAAATTTGAAAAAAGTTTTTAAGGAAATAAAAACAGATTTTTTTTTGTGTGGGGGGGGGGAGGGGTGAGTATATTCCTCTTATAACATTTATTATCGTTCAAAATTTGGACTGGTTCCATTTTCTGTTCAGTTATCATACCGTGCTCTCTTTTGACAAAGTTGAACAAACAAAATAGAAATGAAGAAAAACTTTTCTTACTGAAGAAATTAATTTCGCGAGGGGCTGAAGCTGAATATTATGAGAACTTTCCTAACTTAAATTTTAAAGTACTTCAATCTTTATTCACATTTAGTAGCATAAAATTTGTTTAAAGAAGGGTCCAGGTCCCCTCGCCCCCCCCCCCCCATAAATACGCCAGAATCTTACCTAGAAAATTGATGAGACTGCATTAAATAGCGTTCATAAAATTAAAGGAAATTAAAGTTATTACAGTATTTAATTTACTTGTATTGATTTAATAACAATAAAAGGACTCAAAGGTACGGGTAACAAGTGAAAAGGCTCAAAACAATATTCATGGAATTACTGAAAAATGCGTAAGGTAAAGTGTTTTCTAACTTTCACGCATTCAGTAACGTGATGTAGATGGATTTCTGTAGAATCTTTGAGTGAAATGTGCAAATCAACATATTTTTAAAAATGTGTTTAAGAGTTAAGTTTTTAGTTTAGTTTATCAATTTTCAATGTATATGTTTAAATTCCGTAGATTTTTTTAAGGCTCCAAGATCTAGATATGACTTACTTGAAGCTAAAAAAGCAGTTTTAACCTCGTATATTCGATGATATCTTGAGCAACGCTTCACTTATATCTTACTGTGAATGCTAGTGCATTTTACTATAAATACTCCAAAAAAAAAAAAAAAAAAAAACAGTTGCATAAACTTCAAATATTGGCATTTACAATGTAATTTTTAACCAAACTCGGTAGGATATTTTCAAAATAATTATTGACGTCTAGATTTGAAGTGATCATAAATTTAGAGACAAATTCAGAATCATAGCAGCAATCCACTAAATTCCTTAGCAATTTCATTGTTTATATGAATTGACACTTTAGTTGTTGGACCCTTGTGTATCTGAATATCTGTTTTAGATTATAAATTCTGATATGTTAAAGCTTTTAACGTTTCTGTTAGGTACGATACATATTTTTCTAAATGCTTTCTTTTCGGCTTAAAGGTAGTCGATTGTGTATTAGTTGAAGTAGTTGTATGCCTCTATTTTTTTTCTCACAACTCAATTTTCTACAACTAAGATGAGTAATAACTTTCACGTGGAGTAAGAGTTCTGCTGTTTTTCTTTTCTTTCATCACTGTTACAGATTGCCTAGAAGCTGACTAAAGTAATTTAAAAGAGTTGCTGCCGTAGATATACGTATGACGTTCTGACATGAGGTAGCACACCCAATAGTCTTTTTTTTTTTTTACTTACAAAATGTAGAAAAATTCCACAGAAAGAAATTGTGTGAACATAGGTTTTTGAGCAGATAGAAGCGCTTGTAATTAAAACTATTACTGTGTGTTCATCAAACAGTTTAATTTAAAAATAAAAAAGTGAATCTGTTTTACATTTCTTTTGGGGAAAAATTGGAAGAAAAAGTTACAAAGAAATGAAAATTAAAAACAGGGAAGGGGAGGAGTTGTGCTGGTCACAAGCTTCTCTTCGGTAACGAAAAGGGCCCTAAAACATTAAGCTGATTTAGCATTTTGTAAATGTCAATTAGGGCATAAAATTATTTTCTATTTATGAAACATTTTTGGCATGTTTTTTTGCGAAAATGGCCTATCACTGCATTTATTGTAAATGTTTTAGCAATTTAATATCCGTAAAGTACAAAACGGAAAAAATCATATTGTAGTTGACAATGTTTTCTATTTTTATCGCTGTTTAGAAAGCATTTTTAATTATTCGTATTGATTGTTAATACGATGCTGATAATAGGTAGAATTTCACAAACTTGTAATTGAAAGCAAAAAAAAAAAAAAAAGGAAACCAGTTCGTCCCCTGCGATATATGATTCCAGAAAAATGAAAATAATACCAGCAGTGTATGAAACGACGGTATTATATATAACTAGCGACGCGTCCTGACCTTGTTCGAGTTAAAATAAACTCTCCATCTTAAAAAAAATATTATGCCATAACTTTTTAGTTTAATAGTAAGCAATATTTTTGTCTGTTTTTTACGAGATTTGAAACAAATTGATTTACTTCATTTTCTGATCAAGAGAGGCCACATATAGTTTCCACTGTGCAGTACAATCATCCCGTATGTACCGTTGTACTACGTATCGCAAAGTTGTACGTTTGAACTTCAGATTTGATGATGGTGATGGCATAAGAAATTTTCGCTTAAATTGGCAAAGTTAATATGCAGGGACCATGGGGATGCAAGGAATTTGAAAGAACTGATCTACTGATGATGTTTCAAGAATAATCCTCTAAATCATTATTCTTTACCTAGCGGCCCGGCCCCCTTGTTCGGGTTGAAAAATTATCTGTATTAAATAAGTATTATGCAGAATTTTTTGCTTTAAATCATGGCATAAAACTTTTTTTTGAGGTTTCAATGAAATTGATTCACTTCATTTCATTTCCGAATCAAGAGAGACCAACCTTTTCTTCCCCGGTAACAATGTAATCTTCCTAAATGTAACGTCGTACTGCACATAATTGTACGTTTGACCATCAGTTTTGATGATGGTGATGGCATAAGAAAATTTTCATTGAAAATTGCAATTACTCATATTGGAAATGGAAATGTGCAAGGACCATGGGAATTCGAGAAATATTAGCTGACTGACCTGCTGCTGGTCTAGTAAAAATAATACTTTAAAACATATTAGCCCATATTAATTTTACTTAGGGGTCCAATACCTTTGCATAAATAGGAATCACATTCTGATAAAGCTTTTGATGGTTCTTAAAAGCTGAGATCGTTATTCCCTTTCTCTTCCTCAGCATATCGCTCGAAGAGAACTTTTTACCAGACATAAAAATTCAATCAGAATTTGTTGCTACGCATATAAGAACAAAACAGTACGAACGTACTGGTAGCAAAGATAACTTATTAGTTTTAAAAATTCGTCTAAAGACGTATATGCAGAATGTGTAGCCTATGTCACTCAGTAAAAATGCACCTTTTATGTAGTGAAGGAATTTTTTAAATAGGTTCAGTGGTTTCGGAGATTACCCGGAACACATAAACATACAAAAAAACCCTCTCTCTTTAAAATATTAGAATTTATGAGAAAACCTCAAAGGATATAGGCCGAAATGTATGCAAAATTACAACTTTCAGAAACACGGATTAATATCGCCTATCTGCACTACTTAAATTCAAATACTAATTTCAATTCAATACTTAATTTGATTAACGTTCTGTGATAACTATTTGTTTGTCCTCATACTTTCACTTTTTGAATGTTATTTATCATTTCACCGTACATGCAATTTTTATAAAAACAAAACTTGATTATTTTGATATATACATCATATACAATATGTTTCTCCTTTTTCATTTTTTGTGCATTTTTGTCATCTATTGTACGTTAGCTTTATTGTACAAGCTTGCTTATTTTATTTCCGCTGAAAAAAAAAAGAGTGCGAAAACAACGTCTGATTCCACCATTCTCCTATTAGTATTAAATCCAAAACAGATTTCTTCAAATATCTCGAAAACTCATTTATGCAGATACCGCCGTTTACCTACCCACAAAAGTATACATATTTATATGTAAAAACAAAAATGAGCACTAAGAGAAACGGCTGAGTCTTTTGTATGAAATTGGAATCGGCCATTGAATTTCACCCTGAAAAATTTCGTAATTGAAAATCACCCATTAAATTTCTAACGAATAGGATTTGGAGTGATTAATCATTTAAGGGAAAAATGGGGACATTAATGTTGCAAAGCATGATGTATACGCTGATATTTATCAGCATTTTCTATACCAATTATTTCAATAACCAGGCTAAATTAGTTAAAAACTGGCATTGAGAATCCAAAAAATCTCAAGATGCTCATGTCAGTTTCAAGTTCAATTATAAAAATTTGGTTTTGAAAAAGAATTTATTAATAAAATTAAGACAGGGATATTGATCAGAAATATGTAAAATATACTCTGATGTATGATTTTCAGTTGCATAATGCATCCAATGAACAAGATTTTCCAGTACTATATAAAAATACTTTAAGCTAGTATATCCAAACCTTGAAATCTCAGACTTAAATATTAAATAAATGTAGTTATTTTCTTTTTTGCTTATTATAATTATTCATTTAGAACCTATATCTAAGCAAAATTTTGAAGTATTTGACATGTATCTAAGCAAGAAAAAGGGTGTTTTCTTCTGTTACTTTATACTATCTATCTGATTATTTTTCTTTATTTTATGAATAATAAAATTTAGTGGCTATCTCTAAATTTTTACACTATACAACATCATAAGTATGCTCTACAGCTATGAAAAAAAAAAATTGAAAGTAGGATTGTATTTTTTTTTTTTAAGTGAAATGGAATAATTTCCATTGAATTACTAGTTTCTAATTCAATTATTTATAGAGAGTGAAAAGGGGAAAACCTGACGGTTTGAAATGAACTCATTGATAGTTCAATTTTTCATTCCCTAAGAATATCATATTGTATCAGCTCAAAAAATAATTGAAAAAATATTTCACGAACAAATCTGACGTACCCTACTAATTCATGGTTTTATAAGAATATGTTTCTTGTGATATTCAATCAAGAAAAAAATAGGTTTATGATTTTAAGAAACTATATATTTTTCATGATTTTAGGTTTTTTTAATACGAAAGTCATATTTTATACAAGTTTCGATTTTTTTTGCTATCTTGAGCTGCCGACAAAGATAGGGTTAAGGACAATTAAATTTTATTAATTTCAGAATTATATGATGAACACGGTAATGATAAATTTATTTGAAAAATAATATATGGTATATATATTTTTTATTTATAACAAAGTCAGAAGAAACACTATCTATTTATTTTCTAACACGATTTCACGCAAATGGGGCCTTCGTGATTCTATGGTAGAATCTTCGCTTCATATGCCGGAGGTTGCGGGTTCGATTCTCGCCGGTGCCCTGGGTGTTTTTCCCTCTCTATGTGCTGTAAATCTTTCTTGTTTCGTCTTATCTGTTAATAAAGGAGTCCAACCTTTCGAGGCAATGGCACCAATCTTTCCGTAGTATATTTCGGACACAACAACATTTCAAGCAAATATTTTTAGTTGGAAATTGAACTCTAGAAGCTATATGCAATGCATGGAAACAAGTCAAACCATCCTCAAAAGTCAAATACCGAAATTAAAACAAGTTATTTGAGCGAAATTTATAGAAATAGATTCCTTGTACGTAATATAACGTGCCAATTTTTAATAATTTCAGAAACTGGTGAATTACTATTTTTTTTTTATTTTTACACAAAGGCAAATAGTATAAGTAAACAGTTTGCCATATAGTTATTTTATTAACGCTTCTATCTACTTTTCTTTTCTCAAAACTTTTAAACTCATTACTTTGAATGATATTCTATTTCTGGTGTAAATAACCTATATTGGCTCTTACTAGAAGAATATAAATATATTCATGTCAAATAAATTTATTTTTAGTTTTCTTACTTAAATATAAATGGATCTTGTCGACCTGAAATGATGAATTTTTCATGTAAGCAGTATAAGTAAGAAATCTATTATGAAATGAGTTCGTTAGATGTTTTATGATTTTCAAAAAAAGCGTTTTCAATTCTTTATCGTAGCACAATTTTTGTTTACTTAGTTTTTTTAAGGTCGACGGTATTTGGGTTTTGATTTAGTATATCTACATATTACTAATTCTAAGTTAGAGTTATTCAGGTTTTAAGAAGTTCTCTTTTTATCTAGATAAAACATACATAGTGGTTTTTTTATAAATTGAAGTTTAAATATAAGGAAGAAAGAATTATAAATGTCATAACTATATCTAAATACTATTTACAAATCTACAGGGAACATAAATAAATGACACTTTCTTTGTGAGTAAAATGAGAACAATGATAAAAACACGAATAAAAGTAATTAAAGTAAAAACACGTGCAAACACCTGTTTCGGGTCGACAGAAAACTCTGTATTTTGTGCACGGATACAGAGGCTGTTTTTAATAGACACGAAACAGCTGTTTGCAAAGTTTTAAACTCGTGTTAACAACGTGTTAAACGAGTTAACTCGAGTTAACAACGTGAACAAAAACTAAAGTTTTTAGTTTTTATTCACGTTGTCTCATTTTAATCTTCTCAGAACAACATTTCAACCGTTTTGAAAGCTTTTTTATATACAGTTGAACTCGCTTATAACGAAAGACGCGACCACGATATTTGCTCGTTATAAACGAGTGCTCGTAAAAAAACGGGTTTGTGAAAAAATCATTAAAATTCTCACATATTTGCTTTTTTTGTTTTCAATTTCTCTACAGTACCAAAAAAGTTAGACAATTAGTCAGTTTAAAAGAATTAACTATCTCCTTCTTGCGTTATTGATGTCTTTCGAGGAATATTCATTAACCAAAACAACTTCATTTTCACCCGTTGCTTCGAAAAACGGTTGAAACTCTTCTGCATATCAAAGTACATTGAGTATGTTGACGATAGTACAGCTTCAAATTCTTCACAATTTTTGTTATTGTTGTCACTTTTATTGATTTTTCAATTTGAATTAGCTTGAATTTGTGCTACAATACAGTAATTGGAAATAACATTTATCGGAAGTGGTAACATTGACGTCAGCAATTATGCAAGTTTTCAATGCTTCTCTAATTGCAAATTAAAAATGCCGTTTGACTTATTTTACGGTTTCAAGGGGTCACAGTACATTTTGAACTATTTTTTTAAATTTATAAATATTGTGTTTTTCTTTGAAACCATAACATACACACTCATTTCGCAACCACTAATTTATTTTCAAAATCTTAAAATATTGCCCACACTTTTTAAAAATTCAAAAAATTTAGGGAAATTTTAATTTTTTAAAATCCCTAAGGCTGTTTTGTTTTTTCACTTATTTAAAAAAAGATTTTTGCTAAGCAATCACAATATTCATCTCTAAAAATCTGTGCATTCATTTGTTTATATATGTATTGGAACATTTTCTGTGATTAATTATGTAAAAAATCGTAATTTTTTTTAAAAATTGTTTTTAAAGGTATAACATGCTCTAAACATTTGAGTAATTTATAAAACGCTTATCCAATGCACAGTTTTGTTAAATATATTATCCTGACTGCAAAAAGTATTACTTTAAAGCTGTATCTTTAATAGAAAAAAATCCTTAGGGATTCTAATGACATGAAAACACAAAAAAAAAAAACGATCACCGAGAATAAGCAATTTAAAAGTTTTCTTTTGCAAAAGAACACATAGTGAGGATGACCTAAAAATACTCATATCTTTTTATTGTATATTATATTTGAATTGAAGCGATGAAACTTTTTCCTTGTGTTTGGAATAATTTATAGTTTTTAAATAAGCAATAAAATATTTTTTGATCGTTTGGTCATTTTTGAGGTACTGTGACCCCTTAAAAAGCATAATTTTGCTCGAAGTCAATAGAAACTTTATAAATCCCAAAAATATTGTTCGATTTAAGCGGGGTTTGCTCGTTAAAAGAGTTTTTATCCCGTAGACTTTACATCGTACCAACTAAATATTTCTAATTTCCTCGTTAAATCCATGTTCTCGTTAAATCAGGGCTCGTTATTAGCAAGTTCGACTGTGTTTAAGACAAATTAATTTAATTTGGAAGCATCATGACTTTTGCTTCACCTATTATCTTTTCCGTTCAAAAAATGTAACATTTACTGTAAACGAGGGCAAAGTCTCTGAAAGTAAAAGGGTTTTTGTACATGGCAGCCCATTGAGTTAGACTGATTACTGATAATCCAATCAATGGATTTTACGCTCAGAACGCATCTTCCATTGACCGTTCATCTGATTACGAACGAATTTTTCTACCGATTTACAGAAAGACTGTGAATAATAGTGGGAAGAGAATTCTAGTTTCACTTCAGTTTGAAAACGTACTTGGCGTAAAAGGCAATGCATCTATTTTTAGAAAAATATCTCACTGTCTCTTTCGATGGAATGTTTTCTCTCACATCGCTTCTTCTCATTAAAAAACAAAATCCTTAATACATAATAGACAATGATCGAGTAACTCTCCTCACGTCATCAACAATGAAACTCGCACCACAGCATGATAATTTGCTAATTTATTTTGGTAATTTTTAGCATGCAGGGAAAGGCTTTATTGTGACAAGGCTGAACTGCATCCGGTTACTTAACAGTTTTACTGGTAAGACTCATTCAGGGGAATGAAGAAACGAAAAAGTGGTCAACAATGAACGCTATGTACTGGAGTTCTGGGTTAATCCACTGGAGTTAGGGTTACATTTTCAACTATCAAAATATCACCAAACAGGCAACTGCTTCGTTCAAATGTGGAAGCAATTTTCACCCGTCATATCTAGACCGGTGATTTTCCAGTCGAAGGTAAATATGTCAGCATGCTGTATATAGACTTAAAAACTGCGGGTTCATTATTAATACAGATCGTTGAATAAGTTATAGTAACTTAACAAACATCATGGAGTACTTGGAGCCTCAGTCTGACACCACTGCAACTGAACTATAGATGATTTTTTTGTGTTTTGTGCGAAACAATCGTATTTAAAATCGTCACAAAGCAGTTTTTTGCTGTAATAAAATATGTCTGCCTATTTAGGAATTTGTTTTGCTTATTATCCATGTTACAGTGAAACTTGTCTAAGTTGACCACTTGTGGTGCACTACTTCAGTGGTCAACTTAAACAGGTGGTCAACTTATAGAGATTGAATCATATGATAAGATCTAATTCTGTGCCTGAAAATAGCGGTCAACTTAGACAGGTGGTCAACTTACAAGGGTGGTTAACTTTACAGGTTTTACTGTACTCGAATTATCCGGATTTCATTTATTCGGATTGCCTTTGGTTGAAGTTAGTCTGGATAAACGAGAATGTACCTTATTTGCAATCTTCAACAAATAATAACTTCATTCCACAAAACGTTCCACAATTCTTAAGAAGGGTAGGGTGCATCCTGGTGGCTCGATATCATATAGCAATGTGGGGTATATATTGTTCAATCCACTTGCAAATATGTGACATTTTCAGATATATGTGAACACTTAACTCTCGTAATTAAAACTTAGGCTTTTGATTTTTATGTATTTGAAAATTGGGCACAATTATGAATCGTAATGTCAACTTTCAAAAAAATAATTTCAATTTAAAAGTTACTTTCTTATTTCTCCGAGTAACATTAAAATTAAAATGTGGGCAGCGAATAAAATGCTTTTTAAAGGTTCGTCTGCACAATAAAAATAAATAATTCTATAAAATTATATATATATATATATATATTCAGCATTGAAATCCACAGTTAACGTTCCATCTCGACCAAACTTGGCAGGGAGGTACTTGGGCTCTAGAAGGACCGCAGAGGGGGGGGGGGGGGGGTATTCAAACGCCAAATTAAAAAAAAAAAAAACAACGAACCGTTTGCGTTTTAATTTTAGGACTCGAAACTGGCATTAAATGGCTCTTTCAACCCGAAATAGTTAACTGATTGTCTGGATTTCAGTCTCATTCAAAAGCTCACGAAAAATATCCCTGAAGTAGATTCATTTCCTTCGGATTTCAAAGCCACCAGAGCTGTAAAATCACAATAAGAAAATTTATAGGCATTTTAAGGAAGGGAAAATCAATTTTAAATTGCAAATTGATCTTGTGCGCGAACTCAGTTTTAATTACCTTGAATAAAATCACTGAGAAGAAATACATGTTGCAGTTTTTTTCCTCGAGAAAGAACATATGAGGCAGTGAGAAGCAAAGGGATGCAAGTGGCAAAATTAAAAATTTGGAGATAACCAGTACACAAATGGTTGGTGAACCCCTCCTCTATCTTGGGGCAAGATATAGTACTAGTAGCCCTGGTAGGTTCCAGTATACAGCTTGATTTAGAAAAAAAATTCAATGATAGTCTACCTAGGAGCTGATCTATAAACGCGTTTTTACTCAAAACTTCAAAATGTCCATTTGCATCTCTTTGCTTCTCACTGCCTCATATAAAATTCTTGCTTTTGCTTTGAGACCTTTCCTGTGTAGGAATTTAAGCATATCCCCTTTGGATAATTTTTTTGTATTGCCACCGGAAGATAAGCAAGCATTTTTTTCTTCTTTTTTGTGTTAATGGAGGGTTGCGTTTAATTTAATCGGGACTTTTAGATTTGCCGTTCACGTTGTTTAAGAATGTGAATTTTGAGGAACGGAGTATTTTTCTTTTTTTTTTTTTCTACTTCAGTCTGATTTTTGAACTTATAACTCTTCGAGTTGAATCGAACCATTGCTTCGGTCACTCATCTGGTCAGTGCTAATTCTTTATTAGCTACCAGCTTGTTTGGCACTCTTGGCTTCCTTAAGAGGTTTTCCAACTCCAGCTCAGTCACTTCCTACGCCGGGCTGAGGAGTGCTAATAAGCACGAAACTTCAGTCCTCGGATGGAATGACTGAGCTGGCCGTGTATTTCATGTATTTCTGCCTTAGCCCTGGCTATAGGGCGGTAACTTACTGAGTAAGTCAATCACTATTTAGGGTTTTCCCCCTTCCCATGAGGGGAAAAAAATTGAAAAAAAAAAAAAAGCAGGGTTCGACGCAGGAGTCTAAAGTTGGACGTTTCGAAATCCAGGAGTCAGCCGTTTCCACCTATTCCGCAGCCCTGCCAAAAAGCTTTTCAACCAAAATGACTTTTACTAATATCATACCGATTTTTGAGACGGAAAGTCTTTTTTAAACAAAGGTTTTTCTTCTCTTGGTATCAGATCATCATAATTAAGAAATAAGAGAATGGTTAAAAAAAAATCATTCCAAACACACACTATTCTTTCCATGATTACGATTTCATTGTTTTTACTTATTCTTAAGTTATCTATTTTGCTTTTTATTCAAAATCAGTCATCATTGAAGCATATTGAATTAAAGTTGAGATAAGAAGGTATAATGTATTTTAAAACATTTTCTAACGAGTGCATGAGCGTCGCGGGCGGGGGGGGGGGGGTCCGAGGGGTCCGGACCCCCTCAATAATTGAGAGTTGGACCCCCACAAAAGTTGGAATTTTGGACGATAAAATCCATTATTTTGGGAAAAATCATTACTGTTTTAATTCCAAAAAAAGACGATAATTCACAGTTACATAACACATAATTTATTACGTGAAATGCAGTTGTGAAATGTTTAATTATTATGTAATTAAAACAAAAGGAACTTTGCTACCACAAAAGGAAAGTAACTGTCTTCAATGAAAGCTCAGAAGCAAAAAATTATCGCTGAAGCGGTGTCAGAAGTCTAAACTACCTCGCAAGCAGGTCCGTCATTTAGAATTTTTACGGAGAGGGGTGAGGGGCAAAGAGTAAATACTCCATTGGAATAAAAAAAAAATAATAAAGAATAATTTTTATTTTCTCCGTCATTTGCTATGGAAGGACAGGAATTTTAGGGTCATTATGTCAAGGTTAGAAGACGCTTAAGATCAACAAAAAAAATTTCTGGTTTTCTACAAAACTGCTGCAACAGCAGAAGAAGACTACCTCTTATAACTGATATGTCGCCCTCTCCCCCTTTTTTTAGAAGTTGCACCTCCAATTTCATTTTAATGATAAAAAGAAAAACTTTCAGTCTTAAAAATGGACAGATAAATAATAAATGAGGATATACAATAAAAGTGAAAAAAAAATATTTCTTTTCTTTTTTTTCCAAAACGCAATCTCAAAGTATTATTTAGGAACATCGAGATTCTGTATTATGAAATTATCTTACCTGGGCGACCAAAATATATTTTAAATCGAAAAAAAGCTGAAATACACAGAGAGAGAAAGAGAGAGATTTGAAATATTGTAATGAATAATCACACTACAAGTAATATAAAGTAAAAAAATAGACTTAAAGTATCGGTGTACAGTATTACAGTAGTTCAAAATGTTAAAAGTGTTTTTATTGAAGCCACAGATGTAATGTCAAAATAAAAAACTATCCAGCTGGAAATTGAAAAAGGAACTTTGCTACCACAAAAGGAAAGTAACTGTCTTCAATGAAAGCTCAGAAGCAAAAAATTATCGCTGAAGCGGTGTCAGAAGTCTAAACTACCTCGCAAGCAGGTCCGTCATTTAGAATTTTTACGGAGAGGGGTGAGGGGCAAAGAGTAAATACTCCATTGGAATAAAAAAAAAATAATAAAGAATAATTTTTATTTTCTCCGTCATTTGCTATGGAAGGACAGGAATTTTAGGGTCATTATGTCAAGGTTAGAAGACGCTTAAGATCAACAAAAAAAATTTCTGGTTTTCTACAAAACTGCTGCAACAGCAGAAGAAGACTACCTCTTATAACTGATATGTCGCCCTCTCCCCCTTTTTTTAGAAGTTGCACCTCCAATTTCATTTTAATGATAAAAAGAAAAACTTTCAGTCTTAAAAATGGACAGATAAATAATAAATGAGGATATACAATAAAAGTGAAAAAAAAATATTTCTTTTCTTTTTTTTCCAAAACGCAATCTCAAAGTATTATTTAGGAACATCGAGATTCTGTATTATGAAATTATCTTACCTGGGCGACCAAAATATATTTTAAATCGAAAAAAAGCTGAAATACACAGAGAGAGAAAGAGAGAGATTTGAAATATTGTAATGAATAATCACACTACAAGTAATATAAAGTAAAAAAATAGACTTAAAGTATCGGTGTACAGTATTACAGTAGTTCAAAATGTTAAAAGTGTTTTTATTGAAGCCACAGATGTAATGTCAAAATAAAAAACTATCCAGCTGGAAATTGAAAATTTTTCATTTATCATTTCAGTTTCCTTTTTGAGGCTTAGCTTAAAATTCTGTTTTTAGAAACTTCGGTTTTGAAAGCACGGGAGAATATCCAAATCCCATTCTTTCCCCTAACGTCAGCAACGATAGCCTACAATTGCGTAATTTAGAATTTCAATGTCGAAAAACTTCCGGGAGAGCACCCTCACTGTAATCTTGGCAAAACACACACTCCCCACTATTAAAGAGTGTCTTAACTTTCGATTTCAGAGCGTCAACTTAGGAAATATTCCAGAGATCCCCTGAATCTTCCCTCCCACTAATAGAACTAAAGAGCGTCTAAAACTTCGTGTTTAGCCCTCCATTTTCTAAAAAAAAAAATTGGGATGAAGCCTTTAAGGTCCTTTCCAACACCATCGAAAGTTATCTTTTAATTCAGCTTTTTCGAAACTTCAATTTCAAAAAATTCTTTGTTCCCAAACATGACCTACAATCGTGTTTTTAAAACTTCGATTAAAACTCAATCTCTCTCCTCCCAAACATCACCAATAATCGTCTAAAACTGCGTTTATAGAACAATAGTTTCGAAAATTTTCTGGAAGAGAATCCCCCGCACCCCCGATTTCGGGGTCAATATTATGCTTCAGTAGGTTAACTTAGCTCAAAATACAGAAAAAAACAGTTAAGTCATGCAACGTTAACGCTTCATTAAAATATCTTGGAAAAAATTCGCTACAGGAAAATAACACAGTTGCTAATCAAGGTGTTTCAGTTTATAAGATTATGTATTAAATGATAATGTTAATCCAGTTTTACTGTACATGCTTTTTCTTATGCAATTCGAAATTAGAAGTTTTAAAGTTGGTCCCCCACAATAAATTTTATCTGACGACGCCAATGAACGAGTGACTGAAGTATTAACTATAAAACCAAATGGGGCTGGGTGGAATGGTGGTAAGTCGTTGGGGGCTCTTCTACTCCTTTATCCCGGGTTTTGACCCGGGTCGGTAGATTTTTAAGATTCAGAAAATAGTCAGGGTTCATGTTGTATGATTATGTGACATGTAAATGATCTCATGGGTATTATTTTGGCTTTGAATGCCCTCGACAAAATTAAATTCCTAGTGCAGTTTTGCATACAAGAGAGCCCAATGTCTCCATCTGATTGTAAACGGGCATCAAAATTATCTGTGCCATTGACATCCGCACCTTAATGGTGGCGAAAGAAAGCCTGGATGCCATATCGGGGGATCACATAGTGTCTACGAATGGTTAATAGCCAATACGCGCAATCCTGTTAAAAAGAAAGTAAAACCCGAAACTGCTGGAAGCAATTCTACCCTTATGATAATTCCGCAAGTCAGAATCCCGCTCGCTGCGTTTTGATTTCAAAATTAAGAATGACAGACAGATTTAAAAAAAAGAGCCCCCCCCCCCCCCCAAAAAAAATGCATATGATGAACTTTATGTTCATTTCCTCCAAAGTTTCCATTCAAAGTTAATTAAAAAAATATGAGGATAGTTCACAGTTACCGGCCATTGTGGTACAGTGTAAGTTGACCACTTGCAATGCACTTCTTTAGTGGTCAACTTACAGAGGTTGATTTATATGATTAGGGCTAATTCCGTGCCTGAAAACAGCGGTCAACTTAGACAGGTGGTCAACTTTATAGGTTTTACTAGTATAATTCAATCCTTTATTTATTTTCAGCTCCTTTCGTTAAATTAGAGTGAATATAAAGAATGTTTAAGCAAAAATGATCATTATAAAAACTGTCGATTATAAACTAAGTGAAACTTACCTTTCTAGACTGAACTTGCGCGGCATACAAAGTGTGCAGAAAATGAGATTGGCCTTCTAATCGAATTCCATCTTTAAAAATACGTAAACGGCCCATACCATGCTAGAAATGAAAAACAAACAATCAAAAAACAATATTTTATGTTTTAAATATTTTGAAGACCATTTTGGAAAGGACAACGTTAAGTATTTTTACAATATTCAATTGGGGTTTTGCAAAACTTTTATACTTTTTCAAATATTGAATTTAAAAAAAAATCTATATCCTTAAAAAATATAGCTTGTCTAACGGGATAAAATTTAAACGCAATTAAGTTTGTTAAATTTATTTTTTCAAGTAATATCACTAAGATTCAGTAGAATATAGCTTCGAAAATAATATTTTTCAAACAGCAATCCTATTTTAGTACTATATGCAGCACGGAGACCTAAAATAAAGCAAGAATACTGTAAAATGCATTAAAGCAGAGGAAAGGTGGGGCACACATGGGAATTTTCTCATTTCTTCATTTTTCAAATAATATTAACAATTTCTTAAAGCAAAAGTATTGCGATGATTGGCTAGTCTTTTCTTTATATCATGGAATTTTTTTGAGATTTTTAAAAAATGAGGCAGTGAGAAGCAAAGGGATGTAAGTGGTAAAATTAAAAATTTGGAGATAACCAGTACACATGGTAGGTGAACCTCTCCTCTGTCTTGGGACAAGAATACAGCATGATTTAGAAAACAATTCCAATGAAAGCCTACCTAGGATGTTATCTTTTAACACGTTTTACTCAAAACTTGAAAATGTTGACTTACATCCTTTTGCTTCTCATTGCCTCATATGTGAACAAGCCTGGGGCAGATATGAACGCAATGAACAAAAGACGAGCATCATATTTCAATGAAGCACTCTTTAATATGAAACATAAATACACATGCCAATTACATTAAGAGTCATTTTTTTAACCCCTTAACGATCGAATAATTTAAAAAAAAAAAAAAAAACGGTCATAAAAGTGTCTATTTTTTTATTTAAGAAAATGATACAAAAATAAGTGTATGAACAACATGCGCATTCATTTTTTCATTTTCAACATTCTTTAGATTGAAATTTTAAAAATGTTTTAAAAATCTTAATGAAAAGTCAACAAGCAAGCCCAAGCAAGCAGCGAAAATTTAAGAAATACGTCTTTTATGCATTAAAAAATAATGTATTAAATATTGTGTAATATAAGTAAAGATAAAGTAAATTTTTCTTCTGTGGTAAATTTCAAAGCTTGAGCTACAGAGGCCAACGTCACAATCTGGTAAGTTAGAACCGAATTTCCTTTCTTCATCTCTGCAATTACATTTAAAATCTGCAATTACAGTTAAAATGGACTGGTGCTGCCATCTAGTGTATAAAAAGAGAAATAAAATGTATTCCGGGGAAAGTAAATGAATTGGTTTTAATAGTTTCGTCGCGTTAATATTGCACACCCCAGCACGGCGCTATCACGGGAGCGAGAAATGGAGGTCGAAACCCCAGCACGGCATAGACACGGGAGCGAGCGGGAAGGGGTTAAAGCTAGACAAAGTGCATAGGGGCCTGATAGTTGACACGTTAAATTTTCCTGAAATTTTCAGGATATTTTACTAGTATTGTGATAAGAAAAAGTGAAGCTTCTTTCCTCTCTAATTTGATTTGCTGGCCCTCGAGTGGAGGTCAAAGTTTAAGGTGAGAAAAAAGAGCTAAATGCATGATTGCTTTGCTTCAAAAGCAATGAGTGAACCAAGCCAATTTTTTAAAATAATGATACTACTTGATACTAGATACATTCTAGTATACATATTTTGGTGACTCACTTCATGGCTTAGCGGGCAAAGGTCAATTGAAAATGCAACTTTTAAAACTTTTTTTGCCTTGTTTGGGTCCGGATGTCTGCTAAAGCCGTGAGTAACCCTCAGAAATAAGTATATGTTTTACCATTCATCAAGGCATAGTACTAAGAAAAATATAAAATAGCTTTCGTTTCTCTTATCTTTAGTAGTTAAGCGGTCTCAAAGTCGATGATATTTTAAAAATGGTCAAGTTTAGAGGTCAATAACTTTGTTTGCGACGAGTCAACAATTTTGGGACACTGCTGTAGTTATAGTCCGAGTGGTGTGGTTTGGGGTCCAGGTTAGAAACTCAATGGCAACTGATCAACTTTTTTAACTACGCGGACTCAAAGTTGACAATTTGAAGCTAAAGGAATCAAAGTTTTAGGTCAATTACTGTAAAACGCCTGAGTCAATAACTTTGAGCAAGTGCTGTAATGATGCTCTACGTGGTGTAGGTTTAGACTCATGTCAGAAAACCATGAGAGCTTATCATCTTACTTAATTAAACGGTCTCAAAAATGATTTCAGTATAAAAAAGCGTTTTTTCACGATATGTGTTACTCAAAATTTTATGATTTCAAACTCACATAAATAATAGAACGAATCAACAGCCAAATGTACTTTAAGCTCCCAAACTTTCATGCTCCCAGTTTCACAAAAAGATGATAAACACAACATTACAAGGCTAAGATTTTCTCTCGCGTCAAGTAAGTAAACACTGATTGTTATACAGGTTCAAGATAAATTCAGAAAGAAGAATTGATTGCTGCGAAATAAAATTAATTCAATCAATATGTTGAACAACTTACAATTGAAAAATCCATAACCCTGATGATCCATATCGTTAAGGCTAAATTGATGATTACCATAGAAAAAAGTATTATGACTAAGAAATATAGGCAACGCTTCCTCCAACCATAAATGCCTATCCTATAGACATAAGACTGTGGACACGTCGGATCAGCTGATGTGCAGTTTTCAGCTAAAGAAGCTCGTGGAGGACGTGTGACATCCCATTCTTGCGACGCTGTATTTGTTGGAACCAAACTCATACCTAAAATGATAGCAAAAAACATGCAATAAGATAGTGAAATTAAATTGTAGAAAACAAAACTTGGTACAAGTTAATTTTCTGTGAAAAGATACCTAGAGCAGCATTCAGTTTGCAAGAAGCAAGAATAATTCCTACTTCAGAAGAAACACCCTCTCAGTGACTGTGCAATACATGTGTGACATAAGGTACTAAATACCTCTTTATGTAGGAATGATTTTTATGTATTAGAGTAAATATGTAGCTTAATATTGAAGTATTAATGATTACTATTTTTAATAAACATTGGAGTAGGAAGTACTTAAAGTGTATTATTACTCATCACTTAATTTAAAGTGTATAATTACTCACAAAAATATTAGACTTTAATGTCGATATTGATTTTGGGTTATAGGGAAAGCTTCAACCTTGAATCGGCAACTAAATGAAAATTTTTTTTGTTCAGACAATGGAAAGATAGAAAGCAAAACACTGCTTCCTATTTGAAGACTATTTTAAGTTGAAACACATGAAATGGGAAAAAAAATTCAGGAATAATTAACTCTTAAAAATTTCTTCTTAAAAATATTTCTGAGGAACCGTCTTCATATTAAAATAAGCATCAAATTTCAAATTTAAAAAGAAAATCCAACATTTTTGTCTATTTTATTTTTCATTGAAAATACTCCAGCACCTCCGCCCCTTCCTCCCGCTCAATTTTATGCTACACTAGCAATTGCCATCAATATTTTAATTTTTATTAAAAACATCGTTTTCCAGCTGTTGGTTCAAACCTGAACCGAAAAAATCCACCTTGCCAAGGTAAAACGCTTTCTGGACTCGGTTGATAAAATACCCCGTTTAATGTAATCAACTTTTCAAGCACCAAATCGCTGGAACTAGTCATTTTAATCCCAGTTAATGGAGCATCCCGCTTATTAGAATATAGTTTATTGCCAAATTGGCTATTCCATTACGCGGGTTCGACTGTATTTTCGATTAATATAAATGTCTTTGGAACAGCAAAGATTGTATTTATAGGGGCTTACCAAATTATGTGGACATTCAGCAAAATTCTCCATGGTTTCTCATTGTACAAACATTTCACTTGATTACTAGTTGCCCAAATAATGCAAAACTTTATTTTATTAAACAAACTGATTTTGTGTACATACTCTATTAAACTTTGTAGGAAGTCGCAGAGCGCCAAATTTGCGTAGCAAATAACACAGCACAGCGCCAATTAATCAAAAATTTAATGAATGTATGGTATCCTAATTCCCAGATAAAAGAATGTACACATTTATCTATAGAAAGCATGTGCCGGCAAATTTAAATCTGACCAGAGGCCAAAAGATGCGTTACCAAATATTAACGTAGTACTCTATTAATTCTTGTGTATGTGATTAAATTTTTCGCAATTTAATTACTAATTTTTTCGATGTATTTCGCTTGCTCAACATATCTAGGGCACAATCAAAGTAAAATATGCTAAACCACTAGTAAAATATGCTAATGGTAAGGTTTTTGCAGCGAATTCCATTGCTAACTTTTAAAATAATGAAATTTTTTGAGTGTCCACATTAATTTGGCAACCCACTGTATGTCAAAGTATGAACCAAACTAGTAATAAAAAGCATCATTAAAATTCTGTCTCGAAAACTAAAATTGTATTTTTCAATGAATTATGAAATTTACTTTTAAAAAACTGGTGATCTGAATCTATATTATAGTTTTAACGAAAAATTTACCTAGAAGAGCTGTTGTACACATTTTTAAAAATTGACCACAAAATATAAGTTTTTGCAAAACACAATCTTTATGCAATACCTGAAAATTCATTTGACTGTTGTTTAAGAGACCGTACATCTATGCAAACTGAAGCAATGTAAGTCGACTTCCACGTAAAGAAAGATAATGGTTCAACAAAGTAATGAAACAATTAAAATAATGAATTATTGCACAAGAGATATTTTTATGCTTTTGAATGCGTAAATGTATTAACAGTATATGAACAAGTGTAAATTGTAATTTTAAGCTTACCCTAATTTAATTGATTCACTGTTATAAATAAGACATAAAATATTTAGAAAATTAATATTACAGAAATTCCCGATTCTCTTTTTGTAATTAAGCACTCAAAATCGATCCAATTAATACAATTAAAGAGATAATGTAGGTTTCTTTTAGAAAAAAATAAAATTTTGTGAAATTGGAGAAACAGAATTACTTTTCTTTCTACAAAAATAGTTTGGGAATGTATTGCATCTTACGTAAGAAAGCGATTTAACTCCAAGATAAATTTTAAAATAACTGTAGTTTGAAGGTTAATTTTGATAAACGGGATAAAAGAAGGTCCTTTTTTGGGCAAACAGAATTTGAAATTTTTAAGCAACATTTCAGAAACAAGAAATACATATTTAATAAATACTATATCTGTTTTAAAATAATACATCCTACATTAAAACAACGCTTTATTACTTTAACTTTTTATCCCCTCTCAACTCTGAAAAATGCTGTGTTGATCAAAATGGATTTAAAAAAAAAAAAGACTATTTTTTCTTAAGAAATCAATGTGTGACAGCAAAAAAAGAAAATGCGATGAAATTATGTGAATGATTTTGCTTCTCTTATTTCAAAACTTAATTAACTTAAATTTACAGAATGCAAATGGATTATTGAATTCATGATTATTTTTACATCTGAATCTTAAACCGCAGTTACTAAAATTTAGTGACTTGAACTAGGTCAGTTCAAAGTTACCAGCTTTGCTTATAAAGGGCCATTATTATATGAATATGTGTAGCAATCGGTTCATCAAATGTGTTATATCTAATAGCAGTGAAATGAGTAACATATCGCATCTTGCAACATACCGACAGCGTGGTTATGAGTTCCAGATACTGCAGTTTCGTTCTAGTTATGAACTCATCAGTCTGGAAAAGTTAATAACCAAACTGGAGGCAGATTACATCTCATTGAAGCTGAGAGTGCCAAGAAACTGGTAGCAAAAATAACTTTAGCACACTTGGTATACACTACTGGTTGACATAACCGAGTTGTCAGTATATTGCAAGTTGTTGCATCTTAGCCCTGGCCTAAAGGCGGTAACTGACTGCTTATAATGTACTTTATGTTTGAAAATTTTTCCCTCATACGTAAGATGGAAATTCTTTAGACACCTAAGTTTTTTACATTAATCAATATTATGCAATTCATATATTCGTTTTGTTTTGTGTTGTCTGATCATACATATTAAGCAATCACAATAGCCTATGGAATGTCAAACAATGTGTAGCGCATCAACTAGCAGTCACATAAAAGTAAGACAAAACAACGTTAGAAGAAGCACAAATTTGTAAATTACAGCAATTGATGCTGTAATTTACAAATTTGTGCTTCTTCTAACGTTGTTTTGTCTTACTTTTCTGTTCAGCACAAAGGTATTTATTTATCTTAGCAGTCACATGTTCTTCAATGTGCTCATAGTTATTAAAGTTGAAATTCAAACGCCTACAATTTCTTAGATTTTTTTTTTATCTACTGCAACAAAATAACTCCGTTATCTTATAACTAAAGTCTGTAGCCTGTTTTCCAGGTCTGAAGATAAAGCACAGATACTAATTAATGTACCATTTTTTAAAGCTTCATTATTAAGTAAAGGTAAATTTTACTTGTCTATGTTATAACTAATCTGATTTCTAATAATCCAAAAATAGACAGGATTTCAATGTTTAAGAATAAATAAAACACTAACAAAAAATTAAAAAGGTTTTAGAAATATTTAATGTATCCAAAAATAAAATTTTGCTTTTCAATTTAAACTGCAAATATATATATATATATATATATATATATATATATATATATATATATATATATATATATATATATATATATATATATATATATATAGTTTATATAGTTTACGTAAATAGCTACACAAATTAATCCCACATCTGTTCATTGCGATACATTTCTTTTTAGTTTTTAAATTCTACAATCCCCACTAAAAAGGATCTCAAAATTTTCTCTAGAAAGTGCCGCTTTCTTGAGAAATTCTGCAGAAAGCTGAAGATATTTTAAGATTTTGTTTTGCCTCAAAAATATCTCAAGAATTTTTTGAACCATTTTAGAGTCATTCACAGCTTGCTAAATTTGTCTCAAGAATTTCTACACAAATTTAAAAACAATTTGGCGCTAAAGTAAAATCTGAAAAAAATCTGCAGATACCATTAACATCGAACGAACAACGATTTTTGCGATTTTCTTTTTCGAAATTTTAAAGTTTTTTTTTTTTTTTTTTGAAAATTCATTTTATAAATGTTGTGCGAAGGTCCTTTGATGCTCAAGAATTCAGAGGGGGATTCCTCTCATTCCTATAGTTGGGGGGGGGGGTGTCGATTATCCCCCCTATTGAAAAAGGTTTTTCTTATTCAAATTCAGTTTTCATCGGATCTAAAGGGATTTTGGCACCAAGGTCCTTTGATCAGGAGGAGCTCATATTGGTGTTTTTGCTCCCTGTAGGGGGTCGACCCCCATGGGGGGGGGGGCTTATAAAAATTCAGTTTACATCGGATCTTTGCTAAATTTGAACAGAGGTCGTTCAATGCTCAGAAATTTACGCAAGGGGAATCTCGACTTGTGTAGGAGGGGGGGACCCTTAATGAGGGGGGGGGGCGACCCCCCTCATTGAGATGTCTTCTTTGTACAATATCTGTTTTTGTCGGATCTTTCACAAATTTGACACAGAAATCCTTTGATCAGTAAGAACTCGCATAGGTGGATTTTCGCCCATATGTGGGGGGCGGGGGGGTCGCCCCATTCCGGAGTTTTTTTAATAATAATCCACAGTTTGCATCGGATCATTGCTAAATATGAAACAGGCTCTTAATGCTCAAGAGTTTACATGAGGGGTTCTCACCCCTTTGCGCTGGGGGGGACCCTTTATGAGGGGGGGCGACCCCCCTCATTGAGATGTCTTCTTTGTTCAATATCTGTTTTCGTCGGATCTTTCACAAATTTGACACAGAAATCCTTTGATCAGTAAGAACTCGCATAGGTGGATTTTCGCCCATATGTGGGGGGCGGGGGGGGTCGCCCCCCCGGAGTTTTTTTAATAATAATCCACAGTTTGCATCGGATCATTGCTAAATATGAAACAGGCTCTTAATGCTCAAGAGTTTACATGAGGGGTTTTCACCCCTTTGCGCTGGGGGGGGGGGGGTTGATAGACCCTCCAGGGCGTTTCGCCAGAAAATCTGTGAAACAGAATGTTTACACTTTTTTTTTACAATGACTGAAATTTTGAGATTCTAAAAAAAAAGTAAGAAATCCAAAGTTATATAAATTTAAATTTTGAGTCATAAAATAGCTCTTTGGGAAATTTTACACTTTTTTTTCTTTTATTAAATGTTGATGTCGAATGGAGTTTTTCGATGTTAAAGAAATTATTTTGAACATAGGTGTCCTTTAGGTTTTAAGTATATAATCTGTGATAGTACAATGCAATTTTGATGTTTTTGAAGATTGAAACTAGAAATTTGCAAATACTTATTTACTTTATCAAGTATTTATTTTAATTATTTTTTTATAACTGATATCATAATTTTGATTTTTACTTTTTGAATTAAAATTATACTAATTGAACACATATTTCTACATTTTTATTCATAAAAACAAGATACGATTGACATAAAAGAACCAATCTATAAATGAAATTAACTTTTGATTGCGCAATAACTTTCCTGTCCTACTGCAAAATCTAAGCAATTCACGACAATGAAAATTAATACAACACTAGTTCATATTCTGATACTTTGTCCGAAAATGCTGCATTTTTTTTCTTTTTTAATTTGTTGTAGTTTTTTTAATTTAATGATTTATGAACCACTTTTTTTTCATATTTTTTTTTGCTCCATACTAATCAGTTTCGGGCTTGAAGTGAAGAGAACTTGCTTCTTGCAGCTTTACCGGCGACCGGCGATTTGTTTACGTGTGTGCCTCTTCCATGCTTTCGCTCATTCAATTTTTTTCGCTATTATTATAATTTTAAGCTTTATTTTGTCTTTAAACTGCTTTTGCTCATATTAATTGAGCTACGGGTTTTTTTTTCTACAGGGTTTTTGTTGTCATGTGATTTCTTTACTATCCTATATCGTCAAATCGCTGGGCTTGTTAACCTGAAACACGTGCTTTAATTGCTAGTTAATTCTGTAGATATATACTTAATTTTCAGCTTCGTTATTTCGTTGTTTTTGTTTAATGCAAATTGAGTCTTTGATGTCCCTACTGTGCTTCAATTTTCATATTAATGTGAGGGGAAAAAAATCACACTTTTGCTCATGTGCAGCTTTTATTGCGTATTTTGGCAGTTGAAACATTGTTCGTTTTATTTGATATGTTCGGGTTTTTTCTTTTTACTTTTATTATGATTATTTTTATTTATTGCGTTATTTGCACGAAATTGAAACTACAGTTGACTGTGAGTAACTTAATGCGTAGAAGTAACCTAAAGAAAAACGAATTTCACATAATAACACTCAAATATCAAATGTATAGTTAAAAATAAATTGAGCAATGTGCAAGTAGACAAGCATGGAAAGATAGACGTATGTTACTTGACTATATAGTGAAAAATGTAAATGAAAACTTAAATGTAAGTAAAAAATTTCTAATTAATAAGTAACCCAAAATTAAGAACAAAGCGGAGAATGAGTGAAAGCGTAGCAAGGCAGACGTATACACCATAGCTGAAGCATTTATTATCAGGTCGGTCCCCCTTGCCAGAAACCTATTGCATACGTCTTTCATTTTTTGTCAATAAGTATAAAAAAATAGCTTAAATTAGAGACATACTGAGAACTCGGTACTTCGGCTTACTTGGACAATTTGCCGAATTCTCGGTACTCGGCCAAATTTTGATGAGGTACTCGGCCAATACCGAGTAGTTGTAAAAAATTGAATATTGTTCAAACCGGATTTTACAGTTAATAAAAAAGTGCAAGCATATAAAATACCGCAATCATTTACAATTCAAACTTACAAGTAAAATTCAAATTTGGAGAATAATGAAGTCTGTTATGCTTCAATGGAGTAAATCTTATATTTTAAAGCCCCAAAGTTGATAAAACTTAATTATTAAAAATGGGGACAAAAAAGGTAAGTACAGAAAATATGAAATGTTTATATTATTAAATGGATTTTTGCCATTTCCAAAATTATTTATAAGAAGTATAAAAATACCTTTTCTTAAAAAATAAAACAACGTCAAAAGAATGAATGTGCAGGAACACTGCAAACACGTGTTTTGGCATTAAAAGGAATGCTTTTTTCAATGCACGAAATGTGAGCTTACGAATTTAAAGACATCCGACAAATATCCGATTTTTTTTTTACATTCATATTCTTGCATTTTATGCACTGAAAAAGATGTTCCTTGTAATACAGAAACACTTGTCTTGATGGCTCGTGGCTTAATTTGGCGGGTGGGCCCGCTGTTATCAGGGGCACCCCGATGGAAGTCATTGTGGCCTCCCAAAATATTCTTTATTTGGCAAATTTGGAGTCCATATAGCTGTTTAGGCCTAGAGTATCTTCTAATTATATTTAAGTATGTGTGCATGCTCATTTTTTATCATTTGGTAAAGTTCGGAGTTTCATTTTGTGAATTGACAACTTAACCACTCTCCTCCTAAAAGTTTTAGTTCGGGTTGCCTCTGACAATTGTATAAAGTTTTCACAAAAAAAGGAAAACAGATAAAATGAAGAGAACTAAGGTGAGTATGCCAAATAATAGTTTAATGATACCCCCCCCCCCTCTTTTTCTCATGCAGGATAGCAAAAATTAGATTGTGACTGGGATCATGCAGCAGCACTAACTTTCACTTTAACATGCTTCGTTTATATCAAATTACGAAACTGGTAACTAATTTTTCAAGAAACACGCAGTTTACTTAATTACCAATACGTTATTTTTATAAGAAAATTAAATTACTTTTAATTTGATTGAGTAATAATTTAGGTTTGCTCAGTGCTAGAATACTCTAGCGTAGTAGAGGCATGAAAATAAGCCCAACACGATTAAGACTTATTACTTTAACCAAATATCTAGCTTGAAAGAAAATTGAAAAAATCACACTCAATGAAGACTATTTTAGGAACAGCTTTTAATTCAAAAAAATAGTCTTAACTCTTATACTATCCCGACACTGAAAACCAACTGAACCTAAATTCAAACTGAAACTTAAAAAATTACAAACGCCTTTTCGAAAATAAAATCTCCATTCAGAAAATTCGAGAATGCGCTTTTAGTTCCATAAAGATAAATAAATTTAAAATAGGTATCCCATGCAATGAAATAAGTGGGAACCCAAAATATTGTAAACCCCAATACCTGATAGTAACAGCCGTTTAAGATTTAAGAAAAGGAAAAAATGGAATTAATCAAAAGAGAGAGTGAGAGAGAGAAAGCAATGCGATAACTTTTCCTTTCCCCGTGGGATGGGCTCCGAAATTTCTGCCCTTTGCCTCACTGAAACATTGTATAAGCAACGCGAGACGAGACACATTCCCCCCACTGCTTCTACTATTGCTATTGGATGAAGATATTTTTCGAAGGAGAGGAAGGGAGCCGGCCCATACACATCGTTCGGGGTGATGTCGCTTGCCGTTTTCGTAATGCTCGCGGTTGGTTAAGTTGTGGGCCGTTGTTGAAATGGCCTGAAGGATCATTCTTAACGCGCTGTCGCTAGTCGACAGAAAAGGAACACTTTTTTCTTATATTAGTGATTAGCAGAGTGCTAGAAATTTAAAATCAGTTTCATGCCTGATTTTATTTAAAACTGAAACACAAAAAGACATTTTTATATAATCTAACTATGCACAATTTATCCGGGTGGGCTCGGCCCATAGTGACGAGCCGTCACTGACGTGTCTGCAGTGCTCTTGCACGTTTGTGCTTTTAACGTTGTTTCATTTGCTTTAAAAAATTATTTGTTTGCCGGACTAGAAGTATAGATTGATATGTTTGGTTTTAATTCCAACTTGATTAATCCTACCTTTAATGTATTTTTTTATTTTTACTTTAAAAAATGCATAATTAAATTTCAGCTGGAATTTTGTTTTAAAAACTTATTTGGACATGGAGGTCTATACTACTATTCTAATCAGTTCATAATTCGTCATGTGTGTGTCAGTGGTATTTCTTAAAACACAATTGGAACTGGGTACTCGGCCGAGTAGTGAAAGGCCGAGTACTCGGTACTCGGCCAAAGTGCTACTCGGTACGTCTCTACTTAAAATCGATTTTTTTTTCTGTCTTGGATCCCATTGCCGAGGTTGCATCTATTTTCTTCCTCTGTGACAGTTGTGAAACTTTTCGAGACTGCCCCAAATTTTTTAATTTGTATTCTCCACAGGTGCGAATTAAGAAGGAGGAATAGATTGATTTCAGATATTTACCCTTTTATAAATTTGCAAACCTCAGCCTTGTAACATCATGGAAGATCGTCTCAGATAAATTTTTAACTTCCATTCCTCAAAACTTAACGTAATAGTATACTCCCCCCCCCCCCCCCCCGTTCCTTACCGTAATGTCTTCAAAGGCAGGCCCGAATTAACGTACCTGTCATGTGGGGAAGGGTGGGGGCACGCCTCTAAAACGGCAGTGGCCATGAGTGCCATAGCATATTCTGGTGGACAGTTAGGGGCCCAAAAGTTACAGATCCAGGCATGATCAAAGGTGTCCTATTCAGTCGACTCTCGATAACACGAAGCCTTACAACTTGAATATTTCTTTATCTCGAGGATTTCACTCAGTCCTAAAATAATTTAGTTTTTTCAATACAAAGTTCTCTATATCTCGAATAAACTCCTTTTAAGTTGGAAAGTTCTAGAAAAGCTTTGTTTTGTCTAATGCATTAAAATGCATTTAAAATAAGAAAAAAAACGAGGGGTTAAACAAACTTGTGTGAGGGGATAATTATTTTATATTAGTGCTCCTAAAATGCACACAGTGCTTATGAAATCACTACATTCCTAGATTTTACACAATTGCGGCAAGTACCGTGTGCAGCAGAGTCAAAAAACTTATCCTAATGTTGAGTAAACGGTGGCCGAATTTGGAAATGCCAGGAATTCGGGAATGGGGTTTAACAACAGTATTTTCACCCTACTCGATGTGTTTCTTAGAGTCTGCCAAGTTATTCAGTTCTGAGACTCTACTGTATCTCTTTTACATACGAATGCTTCTACTTTATGCTTTAAAAGGTAAAAATATATTGCTAAAAAATTTTAAAATTTTAATTCTGATTCTACTTTCATAATATCTTATTTATGCACTCTTTTTCAAAGCACGAAAAGAGTTGATTTTCAAAAATTTCACATTAGCCAAGAACTTATTCTTACAGTAAGAAAAGAACTTATTCACATCAAGCATCGCGCTGAAAATTCTATAATATCTGCAGAAATGAAAAACAATATGCAATTGAAAGATGAAAATAAATGACAATCGAATTGCCTTTTTTTCCAATCATATATCCATGACAGCAAAAGGGGAATTTTTTGCATTAATTTACCTATTTTGAAGATAATACTTAGTATGGATATTAATTAACAATTATCAGGCAATGCACATATCTACAGCAAATGTATGTGCGCACAACATGTGTCTCTGTAATATCTATGCATATTCATTATAGGGTCAAAATACACCATTACCACTTGCCCGTTTGGAACATGTAAAAATGTTGATAGAAAATGGGAAGCTCGGGTAATTCTTATCTAAAATTATTCATAAGTGTGAAAATGTAGTTTACACAACATGAAGAATGTTTCAAATATTTGTAGGTTTTCCTAAAATTTTGTTGATCAAGTTGGTAAGTTAATTTAATTGTTTATTTTATTCTGATTATTTATTTATTTCATTTGGTTGATTCTGAACTTGATTTTAGTAATTAGTAAATTATTGATAGTCACACATTTAAAAAAGAAAACTGCTAGCTTTCAAATGAATTAAATCTTAGCGTCTTTCTCTGTTCTTAAAATAACATATTTTTAAAAATAAATTTCAAAAAAAATGCAGTAAATAAAACCAGTTTAGCAGGTTCCTTTGTTTTGTAAAATCAGTATTTTTAGTAATTGAGAGATTATTGTGTATTATATCAGATATTTCAAGGAAAAAATAATAAATTTGCTTTCATGAAAATTCCTACCTAAGTTTTGTATGATTTGTTGAAAACCAGAAAATGTTCATGAAATTTATTATTTCTGTTTTTTAGTTACAATAGTAATTCTAATTCAGTTCATTACATTTCGCTTTAATTTAATGTGCTAACTGTAGTTCATGTGGTTGAAATTTTATTTTTCACAAAATACTAAATTTCGGTATTCTTGTGAAAAATGCATGTTTTTTCTACGAAATTGTAACTCATGAGTCATGGAAAGTTGCAACTAAAGTCATGGATTTCAAAACTCTAAATGTAGCAGCCTGCACTTGCATGATTTTCAGTGCCTCTGCATACATAAACACATGTGATTGCCCTACATTATTATTGTTTATCTTGTCTGATCTAAAAACTTGATAAAATTTAGGTTTATGATTAAAGGAAGTATATACACATGCAAAATAACCTCTCCCTCCCTGCAATATAGTGCTCTATTTTCGCTAAAATTTGAATGATTAAACATCGATCTTTGTAGTGACGCTACTGAAATATATACAATGGTGTTCCCATAGGGTATACTTCATATATGCCGTATACTCACAAACATTTTTTAGACATATAGTATACCCTCAAATTGCATAAATTTTCATATTATAATATACTATGTATATGATCATGTACACCAATTGTGGGTAATGGATTACTGGAAGTATAACCTCAGAAAAATTGATGGGAACATCACTGAATATATATACAGTGGAGCTTCATAACTCGTCACCCCAAGGGAAATTAAAAACATGTTGATTCAAGCGGATGTCAACTTACTGAGGTTCCATAATTTTAATTCCTGAAGAGTTTATGTATCACTTTTACTTACCAAGGCTGCAGAGTCCGAGACTGACAGATTTTAGGACAAAAGAGTCAGATTCAGGAGTCGAAGGTTTAAAATTTCAAGCGTCAGTCATTTTCTCCCTAAGCCCGCAACTCTGCCACTGCTCGCTGAGTCGTAGTCTAAGGGTATGAAATTTCCAGTCGGAGCCGGTCATTTTCCCTCCCTACACCACAGCCCTGTCACTTTCTAATGCTTAACATTTATATCATGGAAACTAATTCCAGTATATGAATTTTCTTATTTCGAAAAGTACATAATAAATCCATAATTTTTGAAAAGAGATAATAAAGATTCTTGTCAGTCAGGTCTGAATTCACACCCCCAGGGAACATGAAAACATGTCGACTGAAGCGGAAGTCAACTTACTGAGGTTCCATAATTGTAATTCCTAAACAGTTTCTGTATCACTTACCAGGGCTGCGGAATCGATGACTGACATATTTTGTGGCAAAGGAGTCAAAGTTTTAAAACTTCAAGAGTCTGAGTCGGTCATTTTCTCCCAAAACCTGCAACTCTGCCACTGCTAGTGGCGTCGGAGTCTAAGGATCTAAAATTCCCAGAGTCGGGGACGGTCATTTTTTCCCTCTACTCTGAAGCCTCGGCACTTACAAATGCTTAACATTCACATTATGAAAGTTTATTCCAGTAAATGAATTTTCTAATTTTAAAAAGTACATAATAAATTCGCTATTATTGTTTTTAAAGAGATAAAACAGATTCTTGTCAGCCACGTCTTAAGATAAAGTCCTGCTCACCCTTGTTTGAAAAACATGTCATGGTGCCACCTTTCTCTAGAGGACATTTATCTTACCTTAGCCTTTTAGAATTGCACTAACAGCACAGAGTGGTGGCTGACTCCCCTGGATAAAAATGGAATTCTCTAAAAGGATTGACTGACCAAGAAATCACTGCATAAGGTTCTGAGAAAAGGTCAGTATGAAAGAATGTTGAAAGAAAAAATTGTGGACTAGAATAGCAATTGGATGTTGACTTATAGGGGTTCCTGAAAATGTGCGTCAAGTTAGAGATATTTTAGCCCATTGAAATTAGCATTGAGTCAACCATAAGGAAAATACATGTTGAGTTACCAGGTTAGTCGAGTTATCCGTAAGTCGAGTCTCCAAAGTTTCACTCTACATGAAACTAAAAGTTTGAAATATCTGGCAACTGTCCACATGAGACGGTGAAAGTCAACATTCTCTTATTTAAAGCTTTCACAGTAATATATATTTAAATGTGTTTAGGAATAAAGAAATTGTTGCACAATTAAGTCTCAGAAGTGTAGAGTTGATGCTAAATATCTCATATCAGAACAAAAAATTTATATTGTGTGTGTATTCTTATATATACTGCCAGCCCCGCTTAAACGGGTAACGGATAAACAAAACCCCAAATATGAATAAATTCTTTTGGAACTGAATACTTCCCCACTGAGGAATTGTCAAAGATCCTCGCTTAATCGAACAATATTGATCAGCTTTCACAATATTTTACTAAGAAGTTTTTTAAATAATTTAAAAATTAATTACGTATGAACAATTATTCATGTAAAAATATTAAATTATATTTTTCGCATACAACAGATGAGGTTGTAAGTTGCATTTTTTTCCTTGCGCCCTTCTAATATATATTTAAAATTATTATACCTATTATTTTGTCTTTCACTTAGCTTGTTTCAATAGATTTTTACCAAAAACATTACTTCCATTATATAGTTATTGATTCATTATTATTACGTTTTAAGACAAATGTTGTCAATTTGGTATGATAAAGAGTATTTCCCCGCTTAATCAAATAATATTTCTTGGAACTGACAGTATTCAATTAAGCATGGCCGACAGTATATATATTTTCAAAATCAGAGTAGAGCAAATATATATTATAATGTAAAAAAAATAAAATTATTTCAAGGTTATTACTATCTTCCCATTAAATTATATTCTTCCTACTCTGATTGGAAAAATATTCAGGTGCATACCACTTCTCAAATAGCCAATGAAATACTTTTCACAACAAAATTTTCCACAGTATAACTAACTGTTCTTGAAGTAGAAGGGATTTCTGTTGTCAATTTATATTTGAAATACTTGACTTATGACCATTATCCTAAAAAAATTAGTACCATCTACAAGATATAAAAAAAGTGTATCCTATTCATAACACCAATGAATTAAAAACACATTGTATACGCTGTCCTACATCAGTACGGTGAACACATTTTAGTCTAAGTTAAAAAATCTTATTTCAAGGTATCTGTTTTTGCCAAGCACAATGAAAAAAAAAAAAAACTCTAGGTTTATTCTTCTGAACTAATTTTAAGTACTACATTCAAAGTTATTTCTGGTAGGAAATTTTTGTTATGACATCATCTCATGTATGTAGATTGAAATTTCAAATGCTTCTTAAGCTTTTATTTGGATGATCTACGCACATAATCAAATCTAGATTAAATAAATTATCATTATGCAATTTTTAGGGAGTTTCAAATCATTTGGAACTATGTTTTAGCCGCAAGAGTTCTAAGATTTTCTTAATTACTGTATTTTTCAAAATAAATAAATAAAATTTCTGAAAAATTAATTTTTAAAGAAAATCTGCAGAAATGCCCACCTTCAGAAAATCTCAAGTTATTTGGCCCACTTTAAGCCTATATATTCTAAGAAAACCTTGAGAATAAAATTTTGAAGATTTTCTTCAGAGCTTTTTACAAAAAATCTACAGATCTTAAGTCTGTAGATTTTCTTAAGATTTAGGTTTAAAAGTGGGCCAAATACCTTCAGATTTTCTCAACTTCAGAACATTCTGCAGAATATCTAGAGATCTTCAGTCTGCAGATTTTCTTAAGATGTAGGCTTATGAAGTGGGCCAAATACCTACAGATTTTCTCAACTTTTTTTTTAAAGTTTTTTTTGAGATCCTTTTTAGTGGGGATATATTTTGACATTTGTGATGCGGAAATAAATTCATACTTGATCTATTCCTCGCGAATTCGTATGATGCTCGATCATGACGCATATCAAATAAGGCAGTGAGAAACAAAGGGATGTAAGTGACAAAGTTAAAAATTTGGAGACAACCAGTACAAATGGTAGATGAACCTCTCCTACGTCTTGGGGCAAGAGATAGTACTAGTAGCTCTGGTAGGTGCTGCTATCTGGCATGATTTAGAAAAAAAATCAAGGCAAGCCTACCTAGGGTCTTATCTTTAAATGCATTTTACTCAGAATTCAAAAATGTCCACTTATATCCCTTTGCTTCTCACTTCAAATGATCGAGCAATATGGAACCACAACAAAATTACCTTTCTCAAGTTATGAAATTACTCCTTGAAATTTTTAGAGGAGTTAAATGCATTAAGGCGGAGTAAAATATCCAAAAACAACAAAAAATCGATCAATTCCAGTGATCGGAAGTATTAGCGCGTTACGAGTAGCGACGCGACTATACATTTTTTAATAATTTGTAGTGAAGCGCACTACTTTTCAAAGAATAGAGTAGCGAGCAGTTTGATACAAAAAAAAGTAGTTTGTAGTGATTTCTGAAAACTACTTTTAAATTAAGTAAAAAAAAAATCAGTAGCGTACGAAAGGGAATGGTATTCAGGTCTAGACACCTAGCTTGAAATATTCGTTCCTATAAAATTAATTTTTGTACAGAAAATAAGTCTTCCTAATGTTTGAAAGATGTTTTCCACATCTAATTATTATTATTATTTTGTATATGTATGCCGATGTAAAATGGAAATTAAATTGTTACTTTCAAAGAGCCGAATCGCAAAAATTTGAATCTTACAACTTTTTAATACTTTTTTGTAGAAAATATTCGTAAAAATGGTTTAAAAAGAAAAGAAAGAAAGAAATGGTAATTCTAAGTAATAATCCATGCTCTAATGAGCTAATTTACTAATCTGAGCAACTTTTTGAATTTTTTCGTTCAATTCTCAAACGATGTGTGTATGCTTTTTTTAATCAAGTTTTTTTAAAGTAGCGAAATAGCGACTGCAATTAAAAAGTAGTCTGTAGTCAATACATTAAAAAAAAAAGTCGTAGTGGTAGTTAACTACATTTTAAAAGAAGTAGCTGTATTTTGCTTCGGAAAAAGTTTAATTTTTCCAACAACTGTTCAATTTTATGAAACAAAAACTTTCTGAGGGTTCAAAGGAAGATGGCAGGGAAGAAAAAGATGCTCACTACTGTGAAACCTCGATTTCACGTTTCTCAATCGACTTGGTTCAAATAACTTAAAATACGAAGTATACATAGAAAGCAAAAATCAAATAGGAACTGAAAGTAGTAAAAATGACTCTTTCAAAAGGTATAACAATCTATATCTTACGAAAATAACATTATTGCACAAACCATTTTAGATCATTCTAACACATTTAGTTGCGAACGCGGGCGTTTAGGTTGAAACTAGTCGCAATAGTAGATTGTTTTTTAGTCGTTGAGTTCAAAGTAAATGCAGTATCTTTCAGTGGTGAAATACTTCGCAAGTTTTTTTTTTTCTGGTTTTTATGAGAAAAAAAGTATTTCACTATTTGTAAGCTCTTCAATGCTACATTGAAAGAGGAAAGGGCTGTGCTTCTGGTTTTTCTTGTTCATTTTCATTGTCGGACGAAGGGTCTATTAGGTCATTTATTGATGGAGCTGTAGCATTTCTGTTTCCATAAAATAACTTTCCTCAGAGAAAACTCAAAATGCAGGAAATTCATAAATAAACTTACAAACCATGTTAAATACACATTATTAGAATACGGAAAAAATAGGACCTGATGAAAAACACGTGAAATGCGGGAAAACGTAGGTTCGTGGGACGTAAAATCGGGGTTTCACTTTGATGTATTTTGATTTTCAACATTCAGATTGTTTTTGAATTTCGAAAAGCAAATAAACATTAAAATGTAACATTTTGAATACTCCTATTCTTTTCTTATATTTTCCGGAATAGTACATTTTTATTCAAAATGCAGAGCGTGAAAATGCGCTTGACTACATTTTTACAAAAAGAAACTTTATAAGGATATAAATGATAAAGTGGAAGCTGGCATGGAGGAGAGATATGCTTACTATTTTGATTTTAAACATTTAAATTGTTTTGTTATTTCGTATAAACATCTGTTAAATATTCGTATAATCTATTTTAAAAAGTAACAAAACACTAAGATGTAATATTTAAACATTCCTATTGCTTTTTAATACTTACCGGGATGCTACATTTTTATTTTAAGTAAGACAAAACTTGAAAATATGCTTGACTACATTTTTTGTCGAATTTCCGATTTTTCAATGCTTGGCGAGGTCTTAAAACTATCAGTGGCTTTAATCGATAAATATAAGAACTAGTAATGTTTCGTTATTAGTAACAGGTGAATTCATTTTTTTAAACTGATATTATTAGTTTCTAGAGCTACTGCGCTATTGAGCATTTATTTACTTGCTTTTTATTGTAATTGAACAAAGCAAAACATGCGAGAGGGAAAAAACAAACAAATGAGTCAAATAATCTGCTTTTTTGTAGATTTTGAAGATAAAATAATCGTCAGTTGGGGAAGAGGGTAAAAAGGGGTATTGATAATTCAAAAGGCCAATTCCTTAACATGACTTAAATTATCTTACGCGTTGGGATATTCTAACGAAAACTACAGTTATTTTTCAAATAATAATAAAACAAGTGTATAAAATGCTTCGATTTAATCAATTCTGCTTTTGCAGAGAATGAAATATTAAAAAATGCAATTTGTGTAGGAGAAAGTAAAATAAATATTGGATTCAAACATCGACTTGAAAGAGTTATGAAAATAAAAATGTATCGGAAGATACTTGGAAATGATTAAATCTCGAAATTTCTCAGAGGAACAACATTCCATTCTTAGGCAACTTTAAAAATTACGACTCAAAATAACACATTCCACCAGTTGTGCAAAAACGAATAGGTTTATTTTATTTTTAAAATCAAAAATTTGTTAATTCTATTCTTCTGCTCGTGATTAAAACAAATAAAACTAAGAGGGATTTGACGGTTTAATGACAATTGTAATTTATTTTTTATCCTTGCTTTATTACTGTAAACATTCAACAGAAATATTTTTTGAAAAAGTTTTTCTCCAGTTAAGGAATTCGAGTTACTTTAATTGATATTTATTTTTTACGACGCAATGGTTTAACGCGATAAAAAGCGAGAAACAGTAATAAGCATTCGAAAAACATTTCTAAAAAACGCATTCTTATGAAATTCCTTCTAATGACTTTTCCGTGCATTTTTAACACAAAGTAAAGGAAACTAATTTCAACTTGTCTTTTATTAACAAAGTCATATTTTTTATGTCTCATAGATGAGCAGGAGAATTTCCAAAATGTGTCTTATTTTTATCATTGAGTAGTGTAATCCTCTCTAAATTGTAAGTACCGCTCGAGATGATGTTAGAAAAAACGTTTCGCAGATTATTATAAAGCTGATATAAATAAGAACCTCAAAGGCGAGAAAAAATAATAAAAGATTTTTTTTTTCTTTTTTCACGCTACATAAATTTTATGTCTTAAGAAAAGAAAAAAACAAATAAAATAGAAACAGAGAAACCGCATCAACATCTAAATATTTAAAAAAAATAATAACATTAAATCCTTTTTGTCTTTTTAAAGGTTTCTTTCGCTGCGTTTTCCCGTTAAGGTAAAAACAGATGATACAAAAACATACATTTCAGAAATTCAGGTCGACTATTATTCAGAAATATTAAACATAAGGGCATCTAAAAAATGTATTTTTATGCATGTACTGTATTCATTTTTCAAGAGACTATTTTCATTCATTTATTCGAGATTTCAACATAAACTTGATAATATTTAGTAGAAGAAACGTTTTTGCTTTTTGATTTGTACATTATATTAAAAAATGTGGACACACTTGATGAACAATTTTGTGTACCGCATTGAACAGATTCCACTTTTATTCAGTTTTACAGCTGTTCTGGCATAAAAAAAAGTACGTAGATATGCTTACGTTAGGGCTGGACGATATCAGAATTTAAATACCGCGATATATCGCTCTCAAAATATCGATGCTTTCGATATATCGATATATTTAAGTCGTTAAGTTCAACATTTTATGAGGAGGGGACTGCAGAACCTATTGTATAAGTATCTGCAACAGAGAAAAGCCATAGGCCATCTTGGTGAATAAATATTTTAGCAATTTATTCTAATAAATAACTATAGCAAGTATTCTCGTGTTTGTGTCGGGGGAGGGGGATCATGAGGCAGATTATACCACAGAAACGTTTGGAGAAATTACTTTAGAAGAATTTAAGTTTTTTTATTAGTGGATCGCCATTCTTGAGGGAAAAGAGGACTTGGTAAAATTGAGGGGTGCCATCGCAGTCGGGGGGAATAGGCACCCACTAGTTACATCATCTGCATGTTAAGATATGCTATAGAGAAACGCCATTGGACATCTTGAAAAGAAAATACTCCATCGGCTTATTCGAATAATAATAGCTAATGCAGGCGTGCCCATTGGGGGGGGGGTGTCTTGATGCTTAGTATACAACTGAAATTATCAGCTGTTATTTTAAAAGGAGTTTAGTCTTTTCAATAAAAGGTCGCGTTTTGGGGAAGCGCGATAAATTTGAGGAGGGAGGGGGATTTATGCGAATAATAATAGCAATATATAAGAATAATAACAGCCCTTGCAGGGGGAGGGAGGTGGTCATGACGCAGAAAATGCCATTAAATTTTTAACAGAAGGATTTCAATCCATTTAAAAGGTGGTGGCGTTTTTCTTTTGTTTGGGGGGCTGATAAAATTGAGGGGAGCCACCGCACTTGGGGAGGGAAATTGGCACCCCAGCTACATCACATACATTATAAGATCAGCAATGCAGAAAAGTCATCGAACATCTTGATAAGCAAATGTTCCAGCAATTTAGACGAATTATAATGCCTAGAGCAGGGTACCCATTCGGTGGAGGGGGGGGGGGAGTTTTGAAGTTGACTATGCCATTGAAATTATCAGGGAACTTATTTAAAGTATTTTAGTCTCTTATGTAGGGAATCTTGTTTTGGGGGGCGGGGGGTGGGCTCGTTTAAAATTAAAAATGAGGGGGCCATCGCGTTTATTAGGGATTGGCAGCCCTAGCATCATGATCTATACATTAAGATCTGCAATAGAGAAAAACCTACGAAAATCTTGAAATGTAAATATCTCAAAAAGTTATTCTAATGATAAAGCTGGGGTGCCTATTTGAAGGGGGGGGGGGGGATTACGCTCCAGTACAATTGAGGGGTGTCGTCACAGTTGGGGGATGTTCTCCCCTAACTATATTATTTGTATGTTGAGATCTGCAATAGAGGGAAGCCATCGGACATTTTGAAAGCTGAATATTAAAGTAGTTTATCCCAATGATAATTGCTAAAGCTGGGATATTCCCATTGGGAGGGGGGCATGAGGCAGACTATGTAACTGAATGAATCAGAGATGTTATTTCAAAAGGATTTAGCCTCTTTTGTTGCTGATCCTGTTTTTTTTGGGGGGGGGGGAGTTTGTTAAATTTGAGGGGGACAACGCACTTGGGGAGAATTGGAACTCCTAGCTGCATGATCTGCAGTAGAGAAACGTTATCGTAAATCTTGATCCGTAAATATTTCAGTAATTATATTCTAATAATAATAGCTGAAGTAGAAGTGCCCTTCCTGGGGGGGGGGGGGCGGGCATGAGACAGACTTTACCACTGAAACAATTAATGAAGGTTTTTAATAGGATTTAGTATCTTTAATGAGATGTCATATTTATTTTCGGGGGGGGGGGGGTTCGTTTTAATTGAGGTCATCTTTGGGGAGGGGGGGCACTTGGACATACATCTATGCATATCAAGATCTGCAGTTGATAAAAGCCCTCGGTAAGTAGTATTTTCTGTATTTTTTCCAATAATATTCGCTACACGACCCTCCCCCCGCTCATATGGTGAGGGGGTCATAAGCACAGACCAAATTGTTGAAATTTTACAAAGGGTACTTGCAAATTTTCAAGTCTTTGTGAAACAGATCTCATTACTAGGGAATAACATTTTAGGGGAGGAGAAAGGTGCCACTTTCCGAGGGGGGGTGACATCCATATTTAAATCATCTGCACGTTAAAATTTTCTTCCTTTACATAATTTGCAAAAACCATACAAGTTCAGAAAATGCAAGTTTATTCTCTGTTTTCTACGACAGTCGATGTTTCGCAAAGAACCGGAAATCTTAATATATGCTATCCCAATTCCGCAACCTATGTTTGATAAGTCGAAAAACCCCAAGTACGTAAATGCGTAGAACTTTCACAAAGGAAACCTATGTCCGTACAAGCTAGAATTTGCATTCATAAAATCATTTCAACTCCAATTTTGTTTATGCGTAGAACTGAACTTATACAAAAAACACTATGTCTGCACATGCATAGAAACTGTCTGGCGGCAACAGGTACGTATATCGGAAGTTTCAATTTCGTCCGTCAGGGCTGCTAGCGATAACGATTTAAAATTGGTATACGAACTCGAATTCCGTTTCAAGGAGTGCCGTGTTTTAGGAACGAAGTCGATATTTTCCCTCTTAATTCGGGACTTTTAGTTGTATTCGTTCAGCTAATGCAGTCCGAAAAGGATGAGTTGCGCTCCTGCTAGCGAAATAAATATACGACAGAAGTAGTCTCATTATATATACGGTTTTTTTTTTTCGTTTTACATTTTTTTAATACAAATATTTCTTTTCAGTATTTTTCGCAAACCTTTTGTTCAGCGTAATATCAATAGTTTACGTTTAATTGGAATTATGAATCGTGTTGATGTCTCAATTGGTTAATTTTTAATTGTTGCATTAAGATGCTTTAACCAACACGCATTCACTTTTCAGGGCCCACTAGAGGCGATATCAGCCTTGTCAGAAACTAGGGACACGGTCCTTAGAAGGGCGCCGCTTTTGAAAACTTTATAGGGGGATGGGATCCGGAGCCCAATGGACATGGGCTCACCTTGAACTTCGGCGGCATAGTTAATTTTCTATTTACTATAATTAAATATTAAATTACTGACTGAAGAATGCAGATAATTTCTTGACATTTCAAACGCTCACCCACTACACAGAACTATCAAAGATTATGCATTTTTGAGTTAGTATTTCAATTTCTCCATAATTATGTCCCGTATTTCCGTTTCAAAAGATATATCGGGCGGATAGAAATCGAAATATCGTTACTGCGGTAATAGATATATATCGATGTATGACTATATATCGGTATATAGCCCAGTCCTAGCTAACATAGATATTCCTCTTATTATATATCGAACGATTAATAATTTTTCATCAAAGTTTTTTTCATTAAAAGGACATTTTCTGATAAAATTAAATTTAGGCATATCCGTCTTAAACTGAATCCAGAAATGTGATATAAACTTTTTTAAGCTTTCATGTTCTAATAATGAGAACTTCGTTGCGTTGTGTACCATAGCTATGATATAATTCGGAAAACTGTCGCCATGTTGGAAACTATAAATCTCCAAAACGCCTTAAATTTAGTACTAAACTTTTCGGTCTACCTGTTTGTATTGAAATCAAATTCAAAATGCCGATGAGTTCTAAATATTGCACTAAAGGCTTGGTTCCGTGGAAAATGCCTCGCCCTATCTCATAGTTTCAAGCCCCTCTGACGTCTCGCATGTTCCGGCTATCGTTTCTCCAACGAGCATTTGTATAACTTACAAGAAAACTTCAGGCAATTTATTATAAAATAATCCAGCAGTATTTTCAGCTTTAAAATAAGTTTAAGTCATATGTTCACACATTTTTACACTACACTGTAAAAAAAATTCGGAAACGTTTCTGAGTATATCGTGCAGCTGCGGTTCATGAAATTTTCAAAAACGTTTCTGAGTATTTCGGAATTCTCTTTCTATAATGTCCGGAAACGTGTCTGCGTATTTCGGAATCCTCTTTCTGTAATGTCCAGAAACGTGTCTGAGTATTTCGGAATCCTCTTTCTATAATTTCCAGAAATGTTTCTGAGTATTTTGGAATCCTCTTTCTGTAATTTTCAGAAACGTTTCTGAGTATTTCGGAATCCTCTTTCCGTAATTTCCAGAAATGTTTCTAAGTATTCTGTGCAGCTGTGGTTCATGAAAGTTTCGAAAACGTTTCCGAGTATTTCGGAATTCTCCAAACAATTTTCAAAAACGTTTCTGAGAATTTCGGAATCCTTTTTCCGTGATTTTTTCTAAAAAATAATTCTTTACTATAGTATTGCATGCCATATCAGTTTCAATTCTTTCATATCTAAGAGCAATGAAACAAGCAATTTTAGAATCATTCGTGGATTTTTTTTTTTTATGAATTTCTAATGACAAATAGCATGGTTAACAGCATAACATATGCACAGTTATAAATTTTTGAAAATTTATGAAATAATATAGTAGTTTCATTCATAATCACAAAATCGTCGGGGGAGGGAAGGGGAGTACTTTCTCAAAAGTGGGATTGTTTGTTAAACAATATTAAACTTCAGTTTTTCTCTCAATATTTTCAAGACAAAATTATCAACATATTGTATTTTTAATGCAGAACTTAAAAACATATCTTATATCAAACTTGATAGCTTTTATTTTCGGACAAAATTTGACAGAACTTACCTACACTTTGCGTTCCGAAATTCGTTCACGTCAAGTCAATTTCTTTGACGAACAAAGTGTACCGAAAAGTACCAACAGAGAAATTGATGAATTTAAATATGACACCAAAGTCCCCCTGCTGGAACCATTCGGGTTTATTCTTCTGTTCTTGCCCTTTTCCAGTTTATCACAAATATAGATACTTAATCAAAATAGGTTACTGATTTTATTTTTAGAGTGTGCGCAAAATGCATTATATATTTTATTTATTAAAACATTGAACTCTATTACATGATTATTCCATTTCATATATACGAGAGTCCCCCCCCCCCACACCATAAGAGTGATGGTGCACCCATAAAATGATATAAAGCGCCCTTGAAAATGTCAATGGCACAGTCTCTCACCATATGTGCATTGCATATTAAAAACATAGTATTTAAGAACTGATCACTTTTAAAACGATGACATGAAATAATATTACTTTTTATTTCAGCATGTAAATGCAGCTGTTCCATTTTTGCCACTGACTCATTCCTCCTGACTGTCCTACATTAAACTAGTATATCCACGAAGGAAATGTTATTTTCGGAACTAATGTCAAGGAATTTTTTTATTGTTAACCACATTTAACAAAATGAATAAGCAGATGAATTAATTTCATAACTATGTTCTTACTAATAGATAACATGGTCATTTTCTAATGGTATAAATATTTTTAAATGAATGAATAAATTTTAATAAAAAAAGATAAATTATACCGGCACATTTTTTGTGAAGCATATTACAATACTAGAAAATATTTGCATTACCATATTTCTAATGAATTAAACAACTGATTTTTTTTTCTTTTTGAACCAAAATGTATGTACATCCAAGTATTTCGAAATAACTTTTCTGTGATTGCTTCTCAAATATAAATCTTACTTCTTTTGCGTAATTAATCAGTTTCAATTGGTTACAACGAATAGTACACCGCGCACATAGGTATATGTAGGATAACTTTAAATTAATTCGATAAACCCAAAAACAGTTACAATTGGAGCCTCATCAAATGCAAATCAACAAAAATATAAATGTATATAACAACATGTTTTAAAATATTCATTAATACTTACAAGTGAACATGAGCGGAAGAAAATCTAAGTACCTCCATTATAACTGAATAAGTAATCCAAAGGGTTTCGTTTCATTAAGTATAAACACGGGTGTTGAAACTATTCACGCTTGAACACACAATATATATCTAATTATGGTCACATTGGAAATTGTAAGGAAGCAAATGGTTATTAACTAACTTAATAGCTGCGTACATCGTCTAAAAAATCAAGGGCAGTCCAAAATGCAAAGGCGTAAAATTAGTTTCGACACATTTTACTACTCTCTAGACATGAAATAACAAGCAATCCAATGCTAAACAGTTGCTGAATGCAGCAACCATAGATAAGAAAAAAAGAAGTTCTCGTTATTTCCGACTCATTGGCGCCTGTGTTGGAAGGATGAAATAGGTTTCGAAGCGTTGCGTCATCACTTCCGCTTCTAGATATCTTGAAATAACAAAAAGCTTTCTGAATATTGAGGAGCTCGCTATTGGATGAAGGATTCCTACTATTTCGGAAACGTTTCCGATATATCCAGAAACGTTTCCGAAATTTGTTACAGTGTATTTAAAAAAAAAACCTGAAGTACTACTAAAAATTTCTGGGAAACTGGGATACCATAAACTTTTCTAGCAACGATACAGCTCCTTCTTAAGTAGTGTTACTTAATATAAAGCTGTATCGTAACAACGTTACTTAAGATAAAGCTACTTCGTTACTACACTGTAAAAATTGCAGTACTTCTAGAAAACTTCCAGGAAATTGATTCAATAAAAGACTACACTAAAATCTTTTTTAGTTTGTTTGCAGTAAAATCTTTTAGTGCAGAAACCTTTGTGGGAAGTCCAGTTCACAAGAGGTTTTCTGGTAGTACTACAGTTTTTTTTTTTTTTAGTGCACTCGGGTATGTTGTAAAAGAGTACTTCTATAGTGCAATGTTTCCCTTCCTGTTTGAAAGCTTGACTCTTTATTAATGAAGTTGGAAATAACTTCACAGCAAGTTCAGCAAATAATATTGTTTCTTATAAACTTTTTGGCATGTCCAATTCGTTAATAATTTTTCTGAGACTGTGGGAAGAACAGGGTGAAAATAATTCTGTGGTTATTTGCCAAAAATTGAAGAGTCAAATTTTGCCGTTTTCTACTTTACCGATCATGATATGTGTTTAGAGTGGTATTTTTCTATGCCAGAATTTGATATGTCTAAGGATAAAGTTAAGCGGAAAAAATATGAACTACCAAACATGATACGTAATAAAAAGTTTCATTTTTATTCCTCACTTCAAGTTGATAACTCTACATATCACGTTTTTCTATAACAAATTTGACATATAAACTTTTGGCAAACAATCACAGAATTGAGATATTAGAAATAAGTCCTATTACAAGAGCAGATCACAAATTGTACTGAATATTTCTATAAAATGTGGAAATTTTCTTATGAAAGTACGAGATTTTTTTATTACTTAGCATTATCAAGCTAATTAAAAGTGTTTGAAAAAGTAGTACATTGTTAAATCAGAAGTACGACATTGAGTATTATGTCTCAGTAAGAAAATAAATTAATTTATTTGTCAAATATAATGATAAAATGTAGTTTCAAAAAAAAAGTCTTTCAAAATGTCTCAAAAAATAGTTCAACGTTTTAAGTGAGTGATAAAAAGAGTCCTTTCTCGAACAGGCAGGAGGCAGTGGAAAGAAAATTTTGACAACACACAACAACGCGATGCTGTTCGAGGAATGAACTAGTATCTGATGTTCTCATTTTTAGACCCAATCATCTGACGTAAACATGGCTATGTTCCAAAGATAACACAATTCAGAGTCTGGCACAAATCAGATTCCAACAACCGATTAAAATGACGGCGCTACCATCTGAGAACCTTCTGTTACTTGACGCAGATGTCCTGCTGTTAAAAGTGATTTTGAGCGCGATCACATTTAGCTTTAAAAGATGGTGCCGTCTTTATCACGCTTTTTCGAACATACTTTTATTTCTGGTAGACTCCATTCATCTTTGCGACTTTCGGAACCGATTTCGAGAAATGATTTTGCGGCGGCTGATATGAATCTCTTTCTGTTGGTAATTATAAGAGCAAATCTTTACCATCGTTTAGAAATGATTAATAAGGGAGAGAGACATCCCCGTCCTAAACATACGTAGTTGTGCATTTTGATCAATCTTTTAAAACTACCTACTTTTTTATACGAAAGAGGATCGTAAGTATTTTCCGCTGAAATGTGAATAAAATATAGAATCATCGTAAGTAAAGCAACACATCAAAAAGGTAAAGTAAACAAATGAATCGGCTCAACATTAGCCTTTGATTTGCAAATTTCTGTAAATTCTTCGACTGTGCTTTCATTTCCTTTGATTAATTATTCAATGCATCCAAACAAAATTTTTACTGGTCAAAACATAAAATCATATACCTACATGTATGATTTTTACATTCATTAATCAAAACATTTTAAGAATCGTTTGCATTGAAGACGTTGACTCTTATTTCAGTTTGAAACTTTAGTCATCCTATCTATAAATAAAAAAAAAAAAACTATTTTGGGAAAAGGTGTGTCATTTTACAGTCAATTCCTCCCTACTCGTTTCATTAAATATCTCAATATAACTTTGATGAATGTCAATAATTCAGTATTTTTTTTTGTGATAGATACAACCAGATAGTCTCGTTAGTTTCTGTTACTTTTCACTGAAGCAAGGGAAAATTTTAATCAGTCATTTGATTTTGAAGTATCTGTCCGTAAAAAAGAAGGTTATCAGTAAATTTCTTCTAAATACAGTCAACTTTCGATAACTCGGAAAGTCTCAAGGGACCGCTATAACCTTCGAGTAATCGGTAGTTCGAGTTATCAGAAGTTTCTTTCCCAGCCTTCTGAAGAATACATTTTATTTTCTTCAGAAAATTGTGCATAATGGATAGACTATAACACTTATAGTTTGGGTAGAATTAATTTTTCGTACGACGCAAAAATACCTTTAAAGACAATACATTTTGTTAAGATACTTTGGAAAAGGAAGTTATTTTTGACTGCTCACTTTTTTTTTATCGCATCCTATAATGCCATTTAGTTTGCATGTCGTAGGCCCAACTTCTTTTCTCTTGATTTCAGTTCTTATTGCTTTTAAACATCTTTTTGTAGTAAAAGCAGATTATTTGAGTCATCCAGAAAATAAAGGCTACTGTTTTCAATTTTAGTCGGCTAGTTTCCACGTTATCTTGAAACACTGCGTGCATTAAGGATCACTATTGTAAATATTTTATCAACCTCACACAAGCTGATAAGCAAATCAATGTGTTAAAAGGGAAATCATTCTTTTTATATTTTGGCTGCATTTTTATGTATAAAATGGAAATGAAGCTCCCGGGAAATTTACGAAAAACTTCGATTTCATTTACTTTCGAGATATAGAGATAACTTTGTATTGAAAACACTAAGTTATTTTGGAACCAAATGAAAACTTTGAGATAATGGAATATTCGAGTTATAAGACTTAGAGTTATAGAGAGTCGACTGCAGTTAAAAATTTGATAGAAAATCGAAAGTTTCTTAGATCATAGTCTGCAAATTAATCAGATTTTTTTTAGACAGAATAAAATAAAACATTTATTTTGTCAAAAAAAAAAAAAAAAGATTCTGATGAATTTAATGAAAAAGCAGACACTTTTATTAACACGTTTAATGTGCTAACCTACACTCGGCTCCAGTCGGTGGATTTTCATGATGCAGAAAATCGACAACATTCATGTCGTGTGGTTATGCGGCATGTAAAAGATCCATCGAGAGCTCCTTTGGTATTGAACACTTTGTCAAAATTCAATTCCTAGCATTCCGTGAATTTTGTCATAGAAGAGAGCCCAGGTGTCTATATCAGGTGGGGAAAAGGGGCGTCGAAGTTCTCGTGGTAATGGCATCCACCGATGGTGGTGCTACCGGAAAGAATGGATGCTATATCCGGGAATTGTATTAGGTCTGCAAAAGGTAAAGCCACTAAACGCTACTCCATTCGAAAGAAAAAAAAGTGCTTAATTTTGGAAAGTAAACTTTGAAAACTGTTTGAAAGTACCTTATCTTGCGGATTTTTTAAACATAACAATCTCAAGTAAACTTAAATATGTAACTACAAAAAAAAAAAAAAAAAAAAAAAAAAAAAAAAAAACATTCAAAATAGTATGCAAAAGTTGAATATCGCAATTAACTTACAACGCATGAATGCTTGCAATTCCATCAATTGAGAATCAGAGAAGTCATTCTGTGCGATGCAAGAGCGTTTGTAAAAATTATTGCTAAAATTTTTTAAAAGTAAATTCAAACAATGTTACAGTTCAATTACGTACTGTGCACAACTCACCGCTTTTAATTTCACTGAAAGAATTGTTTTTATTAAAAATTAACTTTATTCTAACACCTTCTGGCGGTGTGTTGCTTGCATGTATGGAAAAACATAGGATATAGATTACATGGCAAATTGAACTTAAATGATTTCAAGCTTAAACCTTTTGAACTAAAAATCAGACGTTTTAGGTAAATTAAAATGTAAAATATTTTATAATTGTTTAAATATATTATCACTACAAGCTGGGCGCTCATTTAACGTTAGGGGAAATTTCCTTCTTTTATCTTGTAATCTTGTTCTCAAATGATAAAATAACATTTACAAATAGAAACAACGAACACTAAAAGATAAAATAAGTACTACTAGCAAATATGCACTTTCATTTCACTTTCTTATTAAACTTGATAAAAAATAAAAATAAATAAAACACTGATCTTTAAATGAAGAAACCTGACTAGTGGAACTGATAACAATGAAGATATTATGTGTAATTTGACATTTCCCGATGATTTTGGGAAAAAAAAAGGTTAGATCCAATGTAAGAAATCAAAGTTTATACTGCCAATTGTAATAGTTTACCGATAGTACTTGTCAGAAAGAGTTTATGTAATAAATATATACAGTCGTGAGCAAGCAACTGTGTTTAATGTCAAAATTATGTAACATCTTGTTCAAAACATGCAGCTTAGAATTTTGCAAAATAATAAAATTTTAGGTGTAATTTTGGCAAGTAAATAGTATTTTTTATTTTGATCCTAAAATTACTTCTTGTCGCTAGTTTTGAATAACATCTTGCAACACATTTGCATAATCTCGTGATATGCTTCTTATGGCTTTAGTGTACAAAAATAATTTTTCGTTACTTGATCCTGAACTAGTACAGTGTTTTAAATGTAGATCAACTCCACGTTTTACTTTCTCAAGGAAAAGGCACCCCAAATTCAAGTTTCTGTAAAAAAAATTAGTCTAGATTCTCTTTCATAAGTTACATTAAGTTACAGGTAAAACAGATAAATTTCCCACCTCTGCAAATAATGTGAGTAAAAGCACCGAATATGGGGTACTTTTTGTTTCTGCCCCTTAGAACTTACATGATTTAAAAAAATTAATATTGGGCCTAAAATTAAATCTAAGAAAGTGGGATTTAGGAACATTTGAGTCAAAAAACTGAGAAAAGCTTAGCTTTAAGATTTCATTTTTCAGAAATCCGGAAAGGTTTGCTTATACCCTTTCGGCACCTGCTTTTAATGCACCTGTTATGTGTAACCAGAAAATAACAATAGAAAACTATTATTTACATTTCGGCAACCACTTATTTAACTTCCAAATTTTTATTTTGAAAAAAAAAAAAAAAACATTAAAAAAATATTTTATTTCATTTTACTGTACAGAGAAGACGGTTATATGGATCATCTTTTTACCTTTTATAGCCAATCTTTCTTTAATGGCAGCTTTATGTTTCAAAGAGTCGATTTGTGTTTATTTTTCCAATTCTTTTCCAGTTTTTGTCCCTCATCTGAAGAAGAACGAAAATCCAACTTTTCTTAAGAAGACCCATCTAAACACTTTCTCTTTTGGTCGCAGTCTGTTTTAATGTGAATTGGAAATTGAAACTGCCTAATAATAATGAATTCCATTATATTATTCAATATAGGTCAGATATATATATATATTATGCTGGCTTTAAATGCATCAAACCTTACCAAATAGTCTCAGAATAAAACATATTTGATACAAAAATTATCAATGTTTTAATTTTTTTTCAATAAAAAAACAAAAGTTATGTTACGTTGATACGAGAAAGTTTATTGTGTTGTGTATTGTACCATTATGCTTATCTTTACTAATAATAAAGCTGAAAGTCTTTCTGTCCGGAGGATGTCTGGATCTCTGTGACGCGCACAGCGCCTAGACCGTTCGGCCGATTTTCATGAAATTTCGCACAAAGTTAGTTTGTAGCATGAGGGTGTGCACCTCGAAGCGATTTTTCGAAAATTCGATTTTGTTCTTTATATATTCCAATTTTAAGCCCATTTTCACAGAAATTTAATAAAATGGGAAATAGTTTGTTGTGAAAATTATCTTTCTTTATCTTTCTTTTCTTTACATTATCTTTTTTCTTTTTTTTCTTTTTAAATAACAAACCTGAAAGTCTCTGTATGGATGATTGGATCTCTGTGACGCGCATAGTGCCTAGACCGTTCGGCCGATTTTCATGAAATTTGGCACAAAGTTAGTTTGTAGCATGGGGGTGTGCACCTCGAAGCGATTTTTAAAAAATTCGATTTATTTTTTTTTTTTCTATTCCAATTTTAAGAACAAAAATATCATAAGATGGACGAGTAAATTACGAAATTATCATAACGTGGAAGAGTAACATGGGCATAAGCCAATTGGCGAGATACGAAATTATCATAACGTGGAACCGTAACATGGGTACAAGCCAATTGGCGAGAAGATTCACCATACATTATTTGTAAATATACAGGCGAACCAAAAGACCTTTTAATTTTTCTATTACGGGCAAAGCCGTGCGGGTACCACTATAGTTACTAATAAAAAAGCTGAAAGTCTGTATATCTGGATCTCTGACTGTCTGGATGTCTGTGACGCGCATAGCGCCTAGACCGTTCGGCCGATTTTCATGAAATTTGGCACAAAGTTAGTTTGTAGCATGGGGGTGTGCACCTCGAAGCGATTTTTAAAAAATTCGATTTAGTTCTTTTTCTATTCCAATTTTAAGAACAAAAATATCATAAGATGGACGAGTAAATTACGAAATTATCATAACGTGGAAGAGTAACATGGGCATAAGCCCATTGGCGAGAAGGGGGTGTGCGCCTCGAAGCGATTTTTAAAAAATTCGATTTAGTTCTTTTTCTATTCCAATTTTAAGAACAAAAATATCATAAGATGGACGAAATTATCATAACGTGGAACCGTAACATGGGCATAAGCCAATTGGCGAGATACGAAATTATCATAACGTGGAACCGTAACATGGGTACAAGCCAATTGGCGAGAAGATTCACCATACATTATTTGTAAATATACAGGCGAGCCAAAAGACCTTTTAATTTTTCTATTACGGGCAAAGCCGTGCGGGTACCACTAGTATTTTATAAACATATTAACAACTAGAAAATCGCCCGTTTAAGTATGACGGGTGAAATTTGCTTTTACATTTGAACGAAGAAATTGCCTGTTTGGTGATATTTTGATAGTTGAAATTTTAATCCTAACTCCAGTGGATCAACCCTTAACTCTAGTAGATAGCTTTACTTGTTCACGCTTTTTTGGTTTCTTCATTCTTCTAAAATTAGTCTTATCAGTGAAACAGTTAAGTTACGGGATCCAGTCCAGTCTTGTCAAAATAAAGCATTTCCCTGCATGCCAAACATTAACAAAAAATAATATCAAATTATTATGAAGTGGCGCGGGTTTCATTGTTGGTAACGTCAAGAGCGTTACTCGATCATTCGCTATGATATGTATGGCGATATATTTATTCACTTTATTTTCATTTTTTTATACATAAAAACGTAAGGATATTTATTATCATGGTCATCGTACAAATAATTAATAAATTGTAAAAAACGCTGATCATAAATTGGCTCTAACTCAATATAAAGAACATTTGGATGATGTGATTGCAATGGAAAGTAGAGGAATGTGGGGCAAAGTGAAATGGTTAAGATGAATGAGTTTTTCCAAAATGAACAAATCGGAAATTCGTTTTGAAAATTACAGTACATAAGGAAAGAACATTGTATTTTATAATAAAACTTGCGTTAAAACATTATTTTATATTTTTGTCAATAATTTGAGTTTTAAAAAAAAAGTGGAAATATTTCAATTTTTTCTGGAGCAAAGTGAAAAATTAAATATTTTTTATTCGATTATAAAACATATTTTTGATCAAAAGAATAAGTAGATAAAAGGTTGAATGATTAAATGAAAAGATAATGAAGCAATAAAGAATAATAAAATGAATAAATCAATTAATATATGAAGAAAAATAAATGGCTAGTAAAAGAATGAATAAATAAGAAAATACGTCAATGAATAAATAAATTAGTGAATTGCAAAATGAAGGAATGTAAATGAATTAATAAAGGAAAACGTAAGTGATTTATATTAAATGTTTTAGTGAACAAATGAAACGATTTCACTTTGCACCATATGTACTTGACTAATTGTACAACTTATTAAAAATACAAATAAGCTTAATATTAATTAAATTAATACTGCATTGAATGTTAGGCGGTCTTAATTAACATTTAAAATGTTATTAACAAGAACTTTTTCGTTTTATAGAAAAAAAAATATTTTTCGACTTACAACAAAATATTACAATGTGAGTATCAATTTTCTTAAATTACCTGCAATACCAAATGCTTTAATCTTCGGCGGTATTTTTTTCCTGACTAGAATAGACTACATATGGTACTATATAGTCAAAATAGTACCAGATAGGTGGAGCTAAAAGCAGAGTAAGTATTTCACCATTTCACTTTGCCCCGCTATTTCACTTTGAGTATAAGGCAGTTTCAACCCCAATATTTTTTTCAACGGAAAAAAGTGTAGCCATAAAAGAGGGGTGGAGATATAGTCATGTGACGATGTGTTACACATTGAAGTCGCTTACAGCGCCATCTGGGCAAAATTCGGAGTTAGCAATAGCATCTCAGAAGTGGTACGATGTGCGAAAAAAAGTTTTACAAAGTTGTTCAGCATCATAGAGTTCAGAATGAAAAGGCTTCATCCGCAAAATAATGTGAAAAATAGTGAGGCTTAAAATGTACCTTAGTTTGTTCGTGTTGAACAGAACAGCACTTGACGAAAATGAGTCTTATCATATCTACAATGGTCAAAATGGTGTATTTCAGCACAAATACACATCTGGGCATGGGACTGCACTTCCTACTGCAAAGTACAACTTGGCGGATGGTACGTAGCCGAAAGCACACGTAATATGTTTTTTAAGTTTATGCAATATTGGTGGAGATGTTGCATACACTCGCTCTGTGATGTATTCTAACTAGTGGTCAGGGGCGCCTTAAACTTAAATTTTTCGTAGAGCTAAACTTCTCAATTTGCCGACTGGAACTCCAAATTTTGCCGCATGATGACAATTTTACCGGATGGGACTCCAAATTTTGGCGAATAATGATACTTTTGCCAAGTCAGACAAAATTCGCCGAATGGGGAAATTTTTTTGGAAGGTGACAGTGGCCTCCCGTAACCTCCCATCGGGGCGTCACTGTTAGTGGTGCGTCATCGATGTCGATGTTTTTGAAACATCGAGTATATGTTGATTTCCAATGTTTTGTATTTTAAAAATATGTATGACGGACATTTTTTTTATGACTTAATTTAAAATTAAGTTATTTTTAATTATTCATTTGTAATATTATGTAATTATTTTTGACTTTGGATAGGCAGTTCAAGAATCTTAAATATAGATTATTAAATACATGTTATGTTTTCACTTTTCCCATAAGCATTTGTTTGAATTTACGATACAAAGTGCAAGCAAGAAATTCAATGTTATAAAACAACGATGTTTTTGTTGAGAATTATAGATACTATCGATGTTTTAATTTTGAAACATCAATTCTTTTCATCGATGCCGCATAGTTAATTCTTACTGAAAGAAGTCTTAAGTGTTCAGGTCTGGTGAACGCAGAGAACATTCTACACAACTACCATACCCGATGACTTCCAGTTGGATTCGTTTTACACCTACTATTTTTGATATTACTGTGCAGAAGATACCGTTTTGTTTTAACTCGTTGATTCTGAACAGCTTCATAGTTTACTTTTTTCCGTACATCGCGCTGTTCTTGAGGTAAGAACACTAACACAAAACTTTTCCAACAGTTGGCGCTTTAAACGGTTTATGACAGTAGTTCTTGTTGTTCATAAATTATTGAAATGTTATCAGACATTAGCGGGCACCCTGTTTAGAATCAAATGTAGAGATAAATGTTTTCAAATACGGGGTTCCCTATGTTATACACGTTTATGTACCCCGTACTGCCCACTTCACAAATCTGACTTTAATTTTTGATCGCATATATTAATTATGTTATTAATCGAATGAATACTAAAGAAGCACGTTTTAACAGTTAGTGCAGAATAAATATTACATTTTTCTTCGTATAAAAACGTTGCAACCTGATCACTGTAGCATTGTAAAAAAAATTTCGTCATGTTGGGTGATTATCTTAGTCAATATAATTTCATCCTCAACTATAGTGACAAGCAAGATAATCTACTTTTATACATTTACTTGTTACCATAAGAACCCGGAGACAAGAAATCCACTCGAAACTTCTGTAGGTCTTAACTCGAGAGAAACCCTTTTATAAAACCAATGTGTCTAAAAATGGTCTGTTCACTCTTTCATTTCAAATTGCAAGTTAGATTGATTTAAAAAGTAAGAGTTTGAACGAAAGAAATCCTGAAATTCACAGCACTAGCAATATTATAACTAATATTGCACAGAAAGTTCATAACTCTCACTAAAACAAGCTTTTTCTTTCCTTTTTTAGTTTTTTTTTTAAAAGTTAGAGTATTTTAGAGTTATTACTTTTCTTAGAGATACTTCAGTACGAAATACTGATAAAACAAAGTAACTTATAGCTACATATGTCAGAAAAACAATGTTAAAACAGTTGAACTGCTGTATGAAGAAGGACTTAATAGTCAAAATTAAGAGCACCCATTTCTAACCAAACGTATTTAACATTTTAGCCAAACAAATGTTACACTAGCTAAAATTTTTCATTTAAAGCCACTCACATTTTGTAATCTTCGAACAATTACATTAAAATGCTTTCAGAAATTTAGCCACTTCTCTCTATATTCCTTTTTGATGCCCATGAGAATACCTTATCCTTCCCGCCATAAGGGTCGAAAGATTTTGTTCTTTTCATATCAGCTAGCCTGGGGAATACTCTTAGATAAAAGGTATGAACAACCTTGGAACTTAAGTTATCTTGCAGTTCTCCGTTTGTATGTGTCAAAGCAATATTTTCTGATGGTTTGTTAAAGAAAGCTAGTTATAGCGAATAACAACATGTAATTTTTGTAAGCAGAAACCCCAATAAGAACTCAATTCTTATTAAAATTGAAAGATGTAAATTAAATTTCTTCATTTTCCTTTGAAAATATTATCAAATGGAAGTAAAGTAGTTTTTTTAGCTACTTTTGCATGAAAACTTACAAACTGCAAATAAACTTTAAACATACATGTATGCAAAGTGAAATCCACCCTGAATGATTATACACTTAAATGAGCAATAATAATAGATAAATTGTTTCTATTTGACATTTAATTATATCTCAGTGTCATCTTAAACCCATTCATACTACGTATGAAAAGTGATGGTCAAAAACATGCCTATGGGAAAAATTTAAACTTTGTATGCTTATAGAAATGACACATTTGATAAAATGTAAACTCTTGTACATCATTTCTGTGCCTCAGAGCCATTAAGACGTAAGTCACATTATGATAATTTTACAGGAGAGAGAAAACACCTTTTTCTGGCGCATGCAAAGGATGAGACGCGCGCTCTTTTAACCCTGTTTAAAAAATGAAAAGGTTTTTATTGAAGAATTACGTTCACATGGCTCATGTGAAACAATACACTAACTTCTATTACATACAATACACTAACAAATGGAAAATCGCAAATTTTGGACTTACGTCCTTCTAGTTCTGAGGTACAGATTTTAAGGAGAATTGAATACAGAATTCAGTTCAAAAAATTGATCTTACAGTACAATAATATTAAGCAGCAATAGTTGTATTTTAATTACATAAGAAACAGTAATCATTTGGCAGAACACAGTAATGCTTAGCTCCAACTGTAAATATGTTAGATTCTGCAAGCAGTTACTAACATTTGATTGGTTTTAAGAACGAAAACAGTGATTGCCCAGGAAGGTTGGACAAGAAAAATATATTTTTGGATATTTAAGTAACTTTTCGTATTACAATTTGAATTTTATTCATTGCATTGAGCTTATTATTAGTTAATTTTAACCAGTACATATGCGAGTTTGTATTTTGTAAACGTAACATTTTCTATGAACACTGAAAGCTTAGTAAAATACTGAAAGTGGCCACTACTGTAATACTGTCCGATATTTTAACGCGAAACCCTACTCGAATTAGCGCATGCTTCAGGTCTCTTCTGATTTTATCAAAACAGGAGTGATAGCAAGAAGGAAGTAACGAGCAAGCAAAAACTGAATGCATCGGGAAGTGCTCTTCCTTAAACCATCACCCCTTCAATTGGAACCGTTAACAGCTGCTAGTCGTGGAGTTCGAGAACAGACAGTATATATGGTTATTTTTCACTCTCCTTCTACATTAAAATTTTCTTTTTGTTTGATTACTGTTAAGAGAGAATTCAAAAAAATATTAATGCACTAGCTTGAAATGTTATCAGATGACGTAAATGACCAATATGAGAATTGTGTTTTATGTAAGAGATAAAATTTCTAAAAAAAATGAGGGAGATGCAACTGAAACTGAAGACCATTTTCTGACAAATGAGAAAATTTTAGAACCCTTTGACTAAACTGATTTACACATGAATGCAACAGTTGTCCTTATTCCATGCAAACAATTGCCACGAAAATTTCGTGTATCAATTTATTTTGATTTAATTAATTTATTCAATATTTGATTTCAGTGTTTATAAATCTCTCATTCATCCAGCTATCTGATAACAATTCAAGGTAACGAACATTTCATAGGATAATAAAGGATTAAACATATGTTATAGAGAAATATTTAATTAGCGTTTATGACGTTTTCATTCAATTTATCATGTATTTTGTTGTCTATCTTGAATGCTTCACATTATTGCGTGTTCTGCCAATTATAGGTATTTAGCCAACTGTGATGCTAATTCATATGCGGTATTTTATCCGGATTATTTGTAAATCTGATTTTATCAAATCTAATACTTTGTTACGTTGAATAAACGAATAAATTTGAAGCAAAATGGATGAAATGAATTCATCATCCTAGATGAAGTACATGTTTCAAATAACTTCTTAAATGTTTCGTTTTTCGGTCATAATGTGTCCAGAAATAAGCACATTTTTGACGAATATTTTTGTGCTGAAAGCATTTTTTTAAAAAAAATTTGCTGTAATTTTTAGTTGCAGCGTTTCTACTTTCCCTACTCAACCTAATTTAATTATCCTTGAAGCTGGTTTACAGTAGATTTCCGATCATTTACTGGAAAATTGTTGTCATCGAGAGAAACTACTGTAAGCTTAAACGAGCTGATGTGTGCATCACATGACTTCCTTTTACACCAATTTAATGTTATTTCCTTATTATTGCAATTTTAATATGATTCTCTCCCTAACTCTGTAAATATCACTAACAATGGCCGCATTGAAAGTAGATTAAAAAAAATAAATAAATAAAAATCGCCACATTTTTCGCCAAGTTGGCGACAAAACTTGGCGACCAAAAGACTGGCGATATATCGCGAAGTGTCCGCCAAATTATAACGCCACTTGAGTTTGCATCGAATTTAACAATGATTTCCCCCCAAAAAGGTGAAAAAGACCCCTTTAAAAACACCCGAATGCAACCAAAAGTAGAGGTGCACTACTAGATTCCACTAGGAGTCTACGTACCAAATTTCAACTTTCTAGGACATACCGTTCTTGAGTTATGCGACATACATACACACATACGCACGTACATACAGACGTCACGAGAAAACTCTCGGGAAACTTCAAAATGGATATTTCGGGCGTCTATACGTTCTTAGGTACATATGTACGAGTGGTCGGGTCAAAAAAAAAACTCAACATTTATTTGGGGGTGAGTAAAATGGAAATTAAGGCCGATTTTTGAGTGAAATTTTTTTCGTGGATACAATACTTCCTTTTTTGTAAAAGGAAGTATAAATAGATGACCACGGATGTTACCCAATGACATTCGGGCAAATCATAAAATGATCCTTTCACGACACCATACCGAAGTCCTAATACAACAGTTAATGATTATCCTTCTGCTATGCTCTAGCTTTTCTGACATGGTTAGTCTCGTTGCACTAATGATATTGTTCCGGCTTTTGAAAGCTAGGTTAAATTTATTTAGTTAAAATAATTATTACCAATTTAAGAACAACCCATTAATAATTGTTATAATTCATGAGGCTCTATCGGATGAGATACTGTCGCTGAAAGCTTCAATTGACGCCAGAGGATGGAAAAGTAATATAACAATGCACTTGTGAGGTGCGTGCTCGGAATAGAACTTTGAAACGCAAGGATCAAAAAAAATTTCCATCTGCAATGTGCAATATTTCTATATATTTTCGATAATATATATCCCATATACCCATAGATTCCTGAATATAACAGAATTTCTTCTAAAAATACTAAATAAATTATTTTGCATAGTTTTGGCTTAAGACAAGGAAAATTTTCAATCAAACTTCACCTAACTGTCAGAAAATTTGACATCATACGAGCGAATCAATTACTCGTACTACACCGAAAATTCTATATGATTTGTTATAAGAACTAAAATGTTTAGCTGCCGATGAGCGAAATAGAGACATTTTTAATGTTTGTATTTTCACTGTTAAGTATACGCTTATTAAACTAATAAACATTCAGAAAGAGTTTGACGATGCAGTCATTCTCAAAAAAGTAATGGATGCAAAATGCTTGTTCAGAAATATTTGATTTTTTTTAAAGAAAACTCTGAAAACAGCAACTTTGAAAATGATTGGAGCGTGTACTTGTTTGTGAAAAACCCCTTACAAGCTCACGTTATAAGAGAAAAACTGCGAAATAATTTGGCACTATTTAAAGAAATGCTTACATATTTGTAATATATGTAAAGTTTTCACAAAATTGCATTTATTGATTGAACAAATCCATCTGTTTTGTGAATCTTGCAGCATAGATTACGTTTTTTTTTGTGATTTACGATAGCGTAAAATATCAGTTCCTTCAGTTTTCTTGGTATTTCCTTAAAGTTACGTGTAATGAAACGTGTTCTTTAAAATGGTGGCTGAAATATCCAGTTATATGACCATAGTTACAAAACAATTAATTATGTACTCTTCCATATGTTTGAAAAACTCAAATATTAAAAATGTTCCGTGAATTTTGGCTATATGATTCATATATATATGATTTTAAATATATAAAGAACAATTTTCAAAGAAACTCCTAAAAATCGTTTCAGTAGAACTCTTCTCATCTACATAAATTACCCCTAATTTCGAAATTTGAGCCTTGAAACACATTTTTTTTTTTTTTTGGAAATCTTAACAGACATCCATTACCGAGTTTGATCAATTCTTCATTTGTAGCGCCTATTTTGAAAAAAAAGTCCTTTTGTTGCTCTTGCAGTTACATTATTAAATGTTTTGTGATTATTCCGAAAATTTTAAAAACATTTTGAATGTAGGGTTGGTTGGGGGTAAGTGGGACCGATTCTGAGAACAGTTCGTTTTTGAAACCTTACACAAGTTTTTTAAACAAAAAAAAAATTAAAGCTTATTGACTTATTTTATCTTGGACATCAATAAACAGAAATTTATCATTATTTTCTAAAATAATTCTTTTAAGTATTCTTAACGATTATATTTTTAAATGAATCAGAGGATGTCTTACGTCATTTTAAGGGGTAAGTAAGCCACCTCCTTTTATTTAAATGTAAATCAAGCATAAATAAAAAAGGGTTAAGGGATTTTTACTTAATAATGTATGTAAATTTTTTGTATGAATTATTTTTTTTTTGTAAATGAATCCATTTATGAGATATTTACTGTCTTTTAAATCAGTGAAACAAAACAATTACATTTCGGAAATTTATTCAAAGCATATAGGTATATATTTTACTTTTACATATACAGGTGTGTTGAACAAACGTAATACTGTTGATTAAGATCAATTTTGGTAAATTAGCCAAAACTATAAGTTGAAAAAAGAAATTGGAAGCACTAAAGGGCTGCGTCTATGTAAAGTTAAGCTAAGGAAAAACCATTATCACTTCATCCTCAGCAATAATTCTAACATCATCTGCACCAGGCCAATAATAAGTGTCACAATTTCTAATCGTTCTTGCGAATTCAACAGTATTTTTTAACTTTGTATCAACAACTTACAGCATTAGACCTACATAATTATTTATGGTTTTCTATCTTGTAAGTTTCATAAATACATAATCACCAGCTTTAGCTGTTTCTGTAGTTGAACTATTAATACCTACTAGGTCATCTTAGTTGTCTTGCATGTCACTAATAAAAATATTTCATCAGAGTTGCTTTTGATTTTAAAATCCTCACTATTATGGGGGGACCCGCTTACCCCATAGTTAAGGGACCCATTTACCCCTTATAGCGAAAATTTACGGGGTAAGTGGGACACCTCCTCTTAAATAGTTATTAATAATAATTTATGCAAAAATTCTTGTTGCAGTATGCACTTTAAGTTAAACTATAAATGACAATTAAATAATCATAAAAAAATAATCAAAACTAACCTAGAAACGCTATTTGGAAAAATGTTCCTTGAACTCGCAAAAAAATATCTTTCAGATTTTTTTTTTTTTTTGACTAAGTTCTATGATCTAAAAAAAAATTCTACGAAACCCAAATGTATGCAAAGTCCATCACAGTGATGAAATACTATATGATCAGTGTAAAAAAGAAAAAAAACCATACGCATATTTCAGTTCTATGAGGATGACCCACTTCTTCCAACCAACTCTAGTTAAGAAATGATGCCAACCGAAACAATGGAAAATAAAAATACTTTTTAAAATTAAAAATGAGAATTAAAAAAACATCTTCTGTACAATTTTTTCTAATAATAACAAAAGTCTGTAAAATTAAACAAACAAGACTTATTTCTTCATTGTAGATCGAATTAGTTACGGATTCGAGTGACAAACTTAACAATCATAACTATTTTTTGTTTTAGCTCCCCGTTTTATCAGAAATATTCCGATAGCTTAAACTAATTAACTGACATTGTATATTAAAAGATAATACCTAATCTCACACTTTTCATTCATAAAATCTCATAATTAATAACACCTTTTTTGCAACATTTATCTTTAAGTGAGATACCTTTTTCTTAATATACAGTACGAAAGCAGTTCAACCATCGCACACCGATTTCTATAAAATGGAAATGATGTCTAACTATGAAAAAGAAACAAACCACTTTTTTTTTAAAGCCATGAAAAAAGTTAATGAAACAAATTCTCGAGACCATCTCATACCACACTATCTAAACTCTCCTCTTAATATCTTTTGTCGCAGGTCTGAGGGAGGAATGAAGTTTGCTTAATTATACTTCAATTATTCTTCAAAATGGCGTCTCGTCTATTAATAATTGTTATAAAAAATAATTGCCTTAACGAGTTTTTTGATCACGAATCAAGTTCCTCTTTTTTAGTTTCCTTCTAATAAAGTTCAACCCTAATTCGTTTTTCGGTCAGATAATGAGGGGAAAAACTGCGAGTGAAATGCTTAATTCTTCATCTTTATTTATTTTTCAAATATTGGTTTCGGATAATGTGCCATCATTATGCCCGTTTGGCTTTTGTGATAAGTGATGTCGTGACTTTTAATGCCTCCCTTTGCATGTCTATGTATGTAATACAAGTGTGAAAGTTAAGGTGACTTTTTTTTTTCTTTTTGACATCATTTCAACCAGAGATAGTTGCGCGGAAACTAAATTAAGATAAATTTTGCATTTAGTGGTTTTGGAGTTGTTGAGAAATATTTGCTTTCTTTTCTTTCTCTTCATCTTGGGAGATGTGTTTGGATATCTAAAATAATTATTTTGGAAAAAAATGGAACGTTTGCCAGTCATTTACTGCTTCGGTAAGCAAAGTTTTTCTCTTAAATTTTGGTTCTTATTTTTATATTACGATATAGTTCATCACATATATTATTAATTTAGATTTTTTTTCTGTTTTTTAAATGTTTTACATTTTACCTTATCTATCAATGGGCTTTTTAATTAATTGAAAAGCATAACATTATATTTTGAAAATATTTTAAATACTTCTATTCTATCCTATAATATAATCAATGATTATTCTAAGCAGTTAGGTAAAACTTTAGTATGCAAGTACATGTGTCCCTCGTACAACACAGTTAATTTGAACCGTGTAGTATCAAAACCGTGTTATACTAGACTTTTTTTTATATATATATATAAATTATGTTTTTACTTATTTTTCAAATTTATTAATCATGTTCATAACATGAACCAGATCCATACGTATCGTGTTGTATCGAAACCGTGTTATACGAGACTTTGAAATAGTGCAAATCAAGCAATGAAGATCTTGTTGTATCGAAACCAAATCTTAAGGTTACAAATTTTATAATCGTTAAAATTTCAATTCATTAAAACATACACACAAAAACTGGGATCAAAAACATACAACGGCCCTACTGATCCAAAGTTAGATTTGCTATATATAAACCATACAACTCAATTATTTTACATACCTCATACTACATAAAACTATTATCCAAAAAAAGAAATTTCTTTGCTAAGAACAAAACGCATATTATTAGAAAACAAACTGAGCTTTTCGGTAGCAATCAAAATCGTCTGAACAAGAACAGAGAAACAAAATATAAAATAAATATAATTATTCTATTATTATCTTACTTCATATTTTGTTTCAGCTCTATTTTTTATTTATCGTTTGCCAAACTTAGCTTCAGTTTAATCCTAATGTTATTTTCTTACCATGTATTGGAAACAAACTATTTTCCTTTTCTTTTAGAACACTGATGAGAAAAACAACATTTTTTAAAGTTGAAAGTTAGTGTTATACGGGCAAACCGAACTTTCGAGCCGGAGACAGATAAATTTTTTTCAATTAGTTTCATAAAAACAAAATAAAAATCTTTTTAGAGGTAATATTATCCATTTTTTAACAGTGTATACAACAAAAATAAAATTCAATCTTTTAAATTTAAAGTGTGTTTTATATCAAAACCGTGATTATTTAACTGAAGTTTTGTACCGTGTAATATCGAACCCGTGTTACAATAGTCGCAAATTTCGTACCGTGTAATATGTTGTACAAGTCCCGTTTCATACGAGGTACGCCTGTATATAACTAAAATATAACGCATATTTAAATAAATCACTTATCTAGAATTTAAAAAAAATCTTTTTGATGACGAATTGCATAGCAATTTTGCCGGTTATCATACTCATTTTATATTCTTAATCATCAAGCACAGTCTGAACATAAAATTTTAACTGAAACGAATAGAGAGTAAGTAAAGTACAATTCTTATTTTTGTAGCGCCAATGAAAAATAGAATTCACATTACCTGAAATATAAAACGAAAAGAAGTCAACATGAAAAAAAAACATAAGATTTCCTTTAAAAATTTACTAAAACTCAGTCTTTTGAATAGATTAATCACAACACCTCGGTTTCAATTTCGATTAGTTTATATTACCTGATTGTGCTGGCGTTGATTCTTTTGCTGTTGACATGTCTGAATCCATAAGCTAGCGGACTGATTTTGTTCCCAAAAGAAATTTTCTACCCTGAAAAAAAAATAACTTCAGACAATTAAATCTATTTAATATCTTTGAGAGGGAATTTTAAGTAAAACTTTTAATGTTTAAGAAAGTATATAAAATAATGTTTGAAATAAAATTTTACCCATATAAATTTTTTAGCGAAAATTATAAAATTCTAGTCATTTCTTCTTTCCGTTCAATACAATTCTGAAAGGAGCATTCACGTTATGAATTCGAAAGAAAGAGTCGTAACATGATTTTTTTTAGTCTTCATGTAACCACAATAATTTAGGACTGTTTTATTACGGGTATACATTAAATTAGAAATAATTTAGATAGTATTACACAAACATATACATAAATAATATAAAGTGCAAAGAATATCCAAACCGAAAGAAATATATAAACTACGTACATAATATACATAAAAAGAAAGAAAATAAACGCTATTTTTCCAAGCAAAAAAAAGCAGAGCTTAATATTTCTTTCCAGAGACACGGCTTTTTCCTTCAATAATTTTTTTTTTATGAATACGAATGATAAAAATTGTTCACAAAAGGGCCAGTAAAGCCTTTGTAAAATATTTGTTAAGCGACGGCAATGGATCATATAACTTGCCATCTACCACTCGTAACGCTAGTTAAAGAATGGAGCGCTAGCCACGTAAGCAAAAAGCATTCTTGATAATTCAAAAAATGGCGATTACTTGCGGATTGAAGTTTTAGATTTTCATCGAATTAAAAAAAAATAGTCATATATAAGTTATTTTTTTCTTTTCATTTTTGTTTGTTGTCGCATGTCAAATCTGTGGGAAAGAGGAAAACCATTGCCTCACAAAGAGGGTGGAATTTTAATAAGACAACACACAGAACAAGTTTTTATTTGCACACATGACTACACAAAGATTTACATAACAAAAGAGAGGAAATAGCATCCAGGGCACTGGTGGGAGTAGAACCCATGACCTGATGCATACGAAGCAAGTGATTCCATCGCTCTGCTATGAAGGCCCTCTCAAATACAAATTTAAAGATGCCGAAAGACAACACTTGTTTGCAATGTCCATTTTGTCCCAATCATTGTTCTATTAAAAGGCTAAAAAGCTGTACATTTTTCTAAACTAACTTTTTTTAAATATATTTTATAAAAAAAATGCTTTTTGTGAATAGGGGATGCACAAAACTTTCGATATCATTCAGAAATGGAAAAGAAAAACCGTTAACAGGCATCGTAAGTTGTCAGATCGTATGAGTTAGAAACTTGGGGTTTCCGTCTTTGTAATTTTCTCTTTTCAAATCTGTATTTTTGTTTTCCCTGTGATTTTTTTTTTTTTTTTTTTGTTTTGTTTTAGTTCAGCAGCATCATTTTTACTCACATTGGAGCAAACACTTGTTTTATTTGATTGCGGAATTTCTTTTCATTTTTCTGCGCCATTTGCTTCCCTTCCTTCTCTCATGTTCGTTGAAATCATCTCAGAAACCAATTTTAGTTATCGCGCTTATTTCGCTGGAAGATTTCGCTCCGGGTCGTATTCGGGATTTCTATTATTCGCCGGGGATTATTATGTGTTTATATTCCTGTTTTTCTTTTCATTTTTGATTTGCGAGCTATTATTTGTCCGAGGATGTCATGCGACTTCACTTTTTTACTAAAAAAAAGATTGATTATGGTTACCAGTAGTCATTGGCTCTTACTCTGTTATATAGTCAAGACGGTTTTAGATTCTCAGAATTACACAAAAAGACAGGGATAGAGAGAGAGAGAATGATGGATGAATGCACAGATATATAGATAGATAAATATGTATAAAAGTTTTAACAAAACAGGATATTGGATAGTAAAAAAACTTCTCGAAGAGCTGACGTCTTAAAAGTTTCAGCCGTATACAGAAATGACTTTTTGAGGAAATTAAGAAATAAAAACCATTAGGTTTTTATTTTTTGCAATACATAGGGTAACGGAGTGAATTTTATGAGCCAGTTAGTATTTACAAGGCAGTGGTTGAAGGTTATGAACCGACACCACGAGGTCTGTCGGTATTTCATGTTCATTTGAATTTAATAAGGTTTTAGATCTAAAAATAAAGAACTTTTGCACATTTTGAAGAGAAAAGGGGGATTCCGACCATTACTCATCCTTTCCTCATCCTTGCTGTTACTGCGTATCATCAGAATTGTCGGTGTCCGTTACTGGGGGTTGGAACTTTTTTGCGAAATTGAATAAATAAAAATAGAATTAAGTAATTCACAGAGGATCCAAAAGCAGCCATACGTTACATGAGATATAGTTGCATGAGATCAAAATAGTTTTGAAAGTCTAAATACGTTAAAATGCTCAGAAAATTGAGTTAACCCAAGAGCGATATCTTAAGAAAGTCTGTTACTGGAGCCGTTACTCTAATTTAAGGTAGCTCTTACAATAATTGCCTCATCGATTTGAATGTATTGATCTATGATTTTGACACGCAGTGAACACTAAAAACAATAAATACAATATAATTCAAACAGGATTAATCAGGAAAAAAGCAAACTTACATCTTTACTGCGCTTTAAAGAACCAAAAGTTTGCAGAATCGTAGTTTGATGGGGGGTTTTCATAGTTTAAAATAAATAGAATTTGGGGAAAAAATAAATAGTTTAGATACCTTCTTTAAATGAGCATATGGTTCCTTGTTTTGAAAGTAACCGTGTATAAAGAACATTGTATTTTATAATACAACTAGTGTTGAATTCTTATTTTTCCTTTTTAGCAGTAAATTTTTACCTTCAACTAAAAGTGGAAAACTGTGACTTTGTCTAACTGTTTATGTCAGAACTTAACAATTAATTAAACATTTAGTTGGTAATTACAAATATTTCGGTCAATCAGATTTTTAAAAAAATAGCCTATAGCCTTCCTCAACAAATGGACAATTCAACACAAAAATAATTTTTCAATTCGAACTAGTAGTTCCTGATATTAGCGCGTTCAAACTCTTCAGCTTTATATAGATTCACATTTATTAAAAATTGCAGAATGAACAATAACACAAAGCTAATGTTTACAAAAATGAAATTTGTGTACGTTGTTTAGGAAAAACTTTAATTCTTAAGATATGGTACTCAAATAACTACATATTTTAGAGGAATTACAGTCAAAACTCTACAATAACTTACTTCATGAGTCCCTTTCTCATGAGTGTTACCGTCGCTCATGAGTGTTACTATAGCTAAAATTCAGCATTTGTATTAATTAAATTCTTCTTTAACCTTAGGAAACAAAGTAACACTCATGAGAAAAACAGTTATACAAACACTTAAAATTTCTTATGTAAAAAATATATTTGCCATTTTGGCTCATTACTGAGTATTTAAGATAGTCTAACAAGACTTGATTAAGCTATTTATTAAAAAAAAAAATTACAGAATGTTTTGTAAAGGTAACAATCATGAGAAAAACGATGATTTGCTAAGAAGATTTTTGAAATTACTAAAATTTAAGCAAATTAACTCACAAATAATCGCCTAGTAAGAAAGCTATAAATTGTAAAAAAGTTATACCCAGGAAAGTTTTAGTTTATATCAACAAACATTTTCGAATTGTGTCAAACATAATTTGTCAATGCGTTTGAAAATCACCCATTCGCCAAAATGAGGACATTATACAGAAATAATATTAAATTCTAGAAAAAAATAACAAAGTTTGATTACTGAGGCGGTTAAAAAATATCCGGACGGAAGTGTGAAAATATGAGGCTCCCGTGGCAGACTTTTACCGTTAACAAGTTTTCTGCCTTTTTTGCTGTTGTTGTAGCTTTTATGACAGTTGAAACTGTTGTTTAAAGTACAAGTTGTTTTCGAACTACCAGGGAAAGTTTGTTTCAAAACTATGTATTGTGTTACAACCATTGTTACTTTTTTTTCGGAGCAACAGCTTGAATGGTTATAAAGTTCCACTGGTTTCTCATTATTTCATGATCTTCTTGAGAGCTTTTTTTTTTTGTAAAAGTAAGTAAATCTAATGAACCTTTTTTTATTAATGTTTTTGTGGCGTTATTGTTAAACACTTACAGGTCAAACTTGAAATGTAGTGGTTTAATGTAAATTCAGCAAAGGTGAAATCAGTTTACTAATTTCCAAGAAAAGCATTAGGTCAATGCTTAAGGTAGAAAAGTACTTATAAACCCAAACAGCAAAAAAAAAAAAAAAAAAAATAATAAATAAAAATAAATAAATAAATAAATAAAATAAAGTAAAATAAACATTTCACAAATCCATCCAGTACATAATTAAATAATATTTTTGACTAAACCTGACTCATGCACAACAAGCAAAGGGGCTTCAAGTGCGTAAAACCATATTAAGTCAAAATGGTAACTTTTACTGTTCAAAGAAGAATAGATGCTGCCACGCTCCCTTGAAGAAAAGAAAGCTAAAACTATTACGTTAAATTTAAACTTATCTAAGTCAAACTTGATGATCTACATCGTTCTACTTCTCTCCAAATGATTTACTACGGATTTTTTCGATAAAGTAACCTTTTGTAGCAATTGTTAAATTTCATGAATTACGTTATTGTCATTGTATTCCTTACAGCAGGAACTATAAGTGGAGGCAGCAAGTCCAATCATTGGCTTAGCAAAAGCTCGGGCAAAGATCTCAAGTCACGTGACTTAACAACGACGAATGGTTGACATATTTTGCTTGAAACTAGCGAAAGAAACCTAATTTCTTCCAATGCTTCGCTTTAAAAGCTATCACGTGACTTGTGTGACTCTCTGTTTCACGAATGAAAGTCTTCAATCCCTCCGTTTTATCTCTTCTCGATGGTAATGCCTAAAAAAATGCATGGTAAAAGAAAAAGCACAAAATTTAATATGTCTCACAGTCCTCACAGGATTGTACGTGACAGTCCCACACACCGCACTAGTCTAAACATCGCTTTGTTAGAGTGTAAAAATAACCATTCATTTTTCATTTATTACGAAAGGTGTACGCTAAATACGAAAGGTGATGAAATATTGTGGCCCCTAGGCACGCTGTGAAGATGAAAACAAAAAGCGAAAGTTTGCGACAATTTAAGAAAAGGTAAAGATTTTTGATACGCTTGAACAACGAGAAAGTGGGTTGAAGGTAACACGACAATTAGGTATGAGTGAATCTTTCGTATGTAAAATTAAGAGTCAGGAGAAAAAAAAGGCAATCCGGTATAAGTCTAGACCTTAGTTTGAATACGAAGCTCGCAGAGTAGTATTTAAGCAACATGCAAACAATATGAAACTGGAATCTGCTCTTGTATTGTAGATTATAGAGAAGGAGGTGTGTTACCATAGTAGATGTAAATGTTATAAAAGTAAATGTGTGTGTGTGTGTGTCGGAAGCTACTGTGTTTAAAAATATATTAGAATGACGATCAGATTGCGCAGCATAAAGCATCATCTTCAATTTTTAAGTTATGAATGTAACTTATTTTATCTACTGTGTAGTACTCTTACAGTGCAGTGCTTCATTATTACTACATACTGTACGTACCGTACTGTTTTATTTTGATGTCTCTTTCTCTCATTGATCATTGATTTTGTGGATCGTAACATTATTTTACGCTGAATAATGCAGCGTTTTTAAAAATACGGTAAAAAATCAGCTCTTTATGTAAGAAAAGGTAATTTATAGTTAAAAATGGTCTAAAACAGTTTAAGAGGTGTTCGAAAAGGTCTAAAATGATTGTAAGTTCATAAAAAAAAAAAAAAATCATATACACAACACTTTTCCACAACGCGAAATTTCGACTTACGCAAGGAGTCTTCTTAGAGCGCATCCCTCGTGTAAGTCGGGATCCGACTGTATGTGAAAATGTCTCTGCCAATATTTTCTTAATGTATCATTTTTTACGACAACTCCCTACTTTCCACCGTAAAACCTTAGGATTTTAATATCGGTACGGAAAAGTGGGGAGTTCCTTCCGTGACACACGCCGGGGTTCGGACCCGAAACTGAAAGACAACTGCCCTAAACACTACTATATGAGACCTCGATATATGCTCACCATGCTATTTTCTCCACGCCACTCCCCACCTGTTACCATGACGTCTTCCGATTGCTATATGACTACTTTGATATACAGGGTGATTATAATTAAAGTTCCACTTTCAAAACGCTGTAAAAATAAACCAATTGATCAGAATGACGTCAAACTTCAACGGAATATTATCGAAGAAGGCGGAAAACGAATGGCTGAAGAAAAATAAATAGTTGGAATTTTTAGCAATAGATTGCTCTGCAGGTGTCAAAATACGTAAATCAAAACAACTGTCATGCGCACGACTCATTGAAGTTGCCATTTCCCTACAGTCTGGCCGTCCCGATCACCTGATCTTAACCCGTATGACTTCTGGCTGTGGGGCTATCTGAAAGCTGTTGTGTTCAATGCTCCGATTGCAACCTTTGCTGAGCTAAAGGCACGCATTGCGCAACACATTCTAAACGTGATCCCGGAAACACTTTGATCAGTTGTGGAACATGCTGTTTCTCGATTTCAACTTGTTTCAGAAAACAGGCGGGGGACAGCATATTGAACATCTTTTGCGCCAATCTCACGAAAACTAACGACCGATTTAATTAAATTACAATGCTTACAGCGCCATCTATCACTAAAAATTTCAACTATTTATTTTTATTCTGCCATACGTTTCCCCCCGTCTCTGATAATATTCCGTTCAAATTTGACGTCATTGTGTCCAGTGGTTTTATTTTTCCAGCGTTTTGAAAGTGGAACTTTAATTATAATCACCCTGTATGTTGGGATTGAAAGTGAAAAGTTTTTTAGACGCTCATTTCATAGTTATTTTTGTTTTATGAATAACATAAACTTTTTGGCATGTGGCCCCTTATATTAAAGTAGTGTTTAGAGCTCGTTTTTACTAATTAACTGAGCAAAGCGCACAATTTTCTGCAGTTTTAATATGTATTCTAACATAACACATGACACTGTCTTGTTTATAACTAATAAAACACTCTAACTAATAAATAACTGTAAAATATACTTGATTGAAAATACAAAAAAAAAAAAAAAAAAACTGTCAACGTTATAGATCCTAAGAGATGAATATATCTTCATAAAAGAGGGATCCTAAATTCTATTTTAACTGAAGTTTTATTCAGTAAAATATGCTATGCTGAGCAGGAGATATAAAAACCTTTAAAGAGAATGTATAAACTCTTTGTTAACCTGATGTTAAAATGATTACAGTTTTGTTACCACAACTTTTACGACAATGTTATTAGTGACAAGTTGAAGCGACAAAAACCATTTTATGACGTATTCAGAACATGCTCTCGTAAAAATATTTTTCTTGGACAAAAGAAAATTGTAGTGATATTTTTGGAATTTTTTTTATAAATGTTATACAAAGCCGAAAGTATAGCTTTTTTTTTTCTCTGTGAAAACCTAAACTCCATCGGTACGAAGAGCTTAGAATTGCGCACACACATAGAAAGAAATTGATACATTAGATGCACAGATATGCATGTATATACATAGATGGATAAAGATCCATCTAACTTATGACGAAACTAGTGACTGGATGGTTGTAACATTTCTTAAAGCATATCAGTCTTCCAAAAAATTGCCACCAACCTTGAACATGATCATTTTTAATGAAATTTTATTAACTGCTGAAGGTGAACAAAAGAAAAAGGTAGAGAGGTTGTAAGAACATATGTCAGGGTGTCTGCTCTCGATTAATCTTCAACATCGCTGACTTTTCCCAACCGACAATATAACTTTCCGGGTATCGTACTGCTCGTGCGGTTTTTATTTTTATTTATTTATTTATTTTTTGAAGGTACTGTTAATGAAGATACAAAATATTTACATTTTACAATTGCAAGGTCGCCCAAATAGCGGGGTAAGATGGGGCTCCAGCCTCCCCCCCCCCCTAGAAATTTGAACTTTCTTGCTTTGTAAAAATATAAAAACATTTCTTTTCCAGCCATTAATGAATAAGTTATTAAAAATTTCAATTTTAATAACTCTAATCTGTACTGAAATCGGTTTCCAAGGGGAAAATATCCTGCTGAACAATGAGGAAAATGTTTGAGCCCTCCCCCCCCCCCCTTTAAAATTTTGCGTATGGGCGCACATGGACAATTGTACCCTCTCAAGCCTCATCTAGCCAATTCTTCAATTGTTTTCCTCAGATCATAAACTCTTAGCTCTGCCAGTAAGGGTGAAAATAATTGAAATGGAGATCAAGACCAATAAAACATTTATTTTTCCTTTTACCTTTGGCAAATACATATGAAAAAAACTAAATTAACTTTGAAGTTTCTTTAAAATATTTAAAGTAATTTCCAACATTAACGGCAGTTAATTTTTATCCCTACATCCATAATATTCCCTTTCAAAAGCAAAATCCAAACTACCTTTACAAATTTACCTTGACTTTTAAGCCGATTCGATAATTTATTTCCCTTCCAAAACACAACATAATAATAAAGTCCGGAATTCATGTAGACTATGTCCCTTCATTTTCATCGCATGTCCTTAAAAGTAAAGAAAGAGTTTCTGAAGCTTCCGTAGGTTTCGGAGAAAATAATATCTTTCCGTGGCTCCTCAAACCGATCGTTTCTTGGAAGAATGAAACGATAAAAAGCTTAACTTGAGAGATCGTCCATTCCAAAACGGGCGGACATTTTGCCTTCACGCATGCTTGCTCCTCAAGATGAGCAATCCGTTTTCATCGACGTCCATAATTTATTTTTCCAACGAGGAGATGATCTACCGTGAGGGTTAGTCCGGTATAAGTTAGGGATCTTCAATATTGGCTCCATTTTCCACTTATCTTCCTCAAAAAGCGAAGGGGAGATATATCTCTGATGAACGTGGGTAGCTCCATAATAGGCATTTTTAGTAGGTGTGTGTTATTCATGGAAAGATGAAATATAATAAAAAGATGAATTTTCTTAAGGAATGAGGTTGTTCGTAATTTATTGAGGTAATTTGTGACGCCTCCTTTGGCGTATCTAATGGATACAACTTCAGGAAAAATGAGTCGAAAGTCATAACTCTTTTGCGTGGTGTAGGGAAATTTTGAACGTTGTTTTCCTACTCGAAATCTATCGATTGTGTTCTGTTATAAGAGTTTAGGCTGCGATTTCGCCGTTCATTTCGAAGGTGCTTTTCGGTCAGCAGGCTAGTTTTCGCCTATTAACCACAGTATTTCCTTAAGAGAAACGTTCATTTCGTCAATATTATGTTATTTTTTTAAAACACAAAAGAGCTATGTAAAAAAGAAATAACGTTAAATGGCACAACTTGCAGATTACTGCAGAAACAGGTGTATTGGGGTTACGAGGAAACCCTCTTTCAATGCGAAATAAGAGAGCTTATGGATGAAAAGACATCCAACAAATCCTTTTGTCGGATATTTTTTCATCCACAAGCATGCTTATTATTAAGTCATTTATTTCAAGTCAATTATTTTATTCAACTTTAAAATAGCTTTGGTTTTAAAATTGTTATATTTATCCCTTCTTTAGCTTTAATTTATTTTTTGTACATTCCATCATGATTTTAAACTTAATCGATATATTGTAAAATGAAGAACGAGCTATTTTACCAGCTTCATTTCTAAAACTAAAATATTGTACGTTCATTAAGGCATTTTCGTTTACGGTGAAAATAATTGAAAAACGTACTGATAGCAACGTAAGGGACTTAATTTTTTATGACCTATCTGTCAATGGTCATAAAATTTATATATTAAGAAAAAAAATGTACAAGGCGTCTTTTCTTTTTGTTTGGTAACTCACCTCAGCGTCAATTATTTCCGATATAAGTTCGCCACACCTCGATTCATTCTCTTCTCAAGTCGATCCGATAGAAAAGTAGTATAACCGTGGTATAAACTAATCGTGACTTAAAAAGCGTTTTAAAAAATTAAATGTTTTTTGAACAATAAATGGTTAAATAACCATTTCGAAAATTTCGTTGATTGCTTTATGAAGTCAGCAAAGGCGTTTTATAAATATGACTATCATAATGGTAAATGAAAGGAAGGTTTTATAAAACTATATTTAAAAAAAAAAAGTTCTTTAAAAAAATTCATCTTATAAATTAATCAATAAATTTTATGAATTGAAACGAGATTTGTTGACAAGCAGTAACTCAAGCAAAATACCAGGAATTTTGTAAATTATCTTCAATTTTTAAAACGTTCTTTAACGTGTTTTTACAATCAAGCAAATTTTTCAGGTATTTTACTCATCATCATTTAAATAAAATTTAAACTTATCAGGAGAAAACATACCTGTGACGAGCTGTCTATTAAAAAATTATCTAAACACCTATAACCATTTATCATTTAGTTTATTTGATTTTCGTAGATGTTTTTTAACTTTATACATGCTATTATTTCATAAATGGTAATTTTCATGACCGTGTTATAATGTAAGCATATAAAAGTTTTTATGCCTTTAGAGATTCAAATACTTTTCAAAATAGAGTTTAACAAGATAAATAAATTAATATTTCTATATTTTATTTTAACAATGTTTTATGAGAGTCTAAACTACTAAAATGCCATTCCCTCACCTGTCCCCACTGTTTGTAAAAAAATAAGCAAATATTGTTTCTAAGAAACAAAAAATAAGTTCACATTTATTGTCTTTTTATTTTAAAAGCTATTCCGTAAAAAGCTTTTACCGGATGTCTTTACATCCAAAACTCACTACTTTGCATTGAAAAAGGAGTTCTCTGTAACTCCGAAACACGTGTATGACGTATTCTGCTAATTTTGTGCATTAAAACGTTGTTGATTGCTATTTACTTCACTCAGATACTTTAAAACATATATTCAACTGTGAAAAATCATAATTCCTTCTTTCCTGCTTAGATTTAGCGATTAGGTACTGCTCTGCATTAGGGCGGTCCAAAAAAGGCTTTTTTTAAAGAATTTCTGATTTGTAATGGTCTTACCCTCTCATTTGGTTCCACTTAAGTAAAAAATCATTACTGTGAAGTTTCAGCTCATAATTTTAATTTTTGGGGGTAGCTCAACAACCGCAAAGTTTGATTAATATTTGATTTTACGCAATAAATGCATAGGGAAGAAAAAAGCTGAAAGAAGCAATACAACTTTATTTCATTTAAATCTTTAGCTTTTCGTAAGGTGAAAATTACAATACAACAGTTATATTTAAATGACTATGGATGTGGTTTTTCTAGTACCTGCCAAACTATTTTTTTGCTAACGGTATAAGCGCGGCAATGTTTTTCGACTACCTGCAACAAGAATTGAAATTGATCTTCGATGGTTATTATTTTTTCATTAAAATTTTTTCTAATATGATTCTTTTCTGAAAGATTAATTATAACAAGCTTCCTCGAATAAATTTTAATGCTTTGTGAAGATAATTCTCCTAAAACTCGCAGATTTGTTTGATCTCCCAAGTTTTCATGATAAAATGTATCAGGTAAATTCTATTTTTCAGTTAATGAAGCTCATCATAAGTTAGCAAATCCTCAAATTTCATGAGATTTTGGGCATAATCTCAGGTACTTGGCAACAATATTTTTTCATTGACTTCTTGAACAGCTTTACTGATTGTGTTATATTCGAGTGTATCCCATGACTGTCAAAAAAAGCCATGCAATTTTATATATCATTAAATCAAAATCATTACGTTTTACAGTTCTGAAGTTCAGAAACCGTCACCCAAGGTTTTAAATAAACACATTCGAGCGATTCTCGAAAAAATGTCCTGTGCGTAACGCTAAGTTTTTTTTTTGTTCCAGCTAACCAAAGCCTTTAAAAAATAATACTGTTGGGGAATAAGGCATGCTTTAATATACTATCAAATCATAACAGTTAATACTATATTTAATTAATAGTTACTTGAATAAAATAAAAAATCTTAGCGTTACGCGCGGGAGATTTTTTCGAGAATCGCCCATTCCGCAAATATACCAAATCTTTTGAAATCCAATATCTTATGATGAGTGATGGGGAACTAGTGGTTAAACAATTATATTTCAATACAGTACAAGATTTTTAACATTCATTGAGTATAGTGCATAGCTCTAGGTACAATAATTCTAATTCTAGGAAACGGGTTTTATGCTGAACTATTAAAATCAGTTCAAGAAATTCTCGATAATTATCTCTTGAGTCACACAGCATTTTTTAACAGATTGTATTCTTTAGCACTTCACATCAGCCACTTTTCCTTATTATCGAGTCTTGTAATGCATTTATCCTTATGAATAAACTCTCAGCAGGCCTAGAATTTGTTAAAGAAGTAATTTTGGTGCAGAAGTATAGAAAGTGCGCATTTATTAAAAATGTCACCATTAATCAGTTCCATAATGTGGTGTTAACGTTCCAAAATTAATTGTTTTTTAATTATTTTGTAGTAGTAAAATAGGTGCTATTGCTTTTGCCAATATTGAAGCCTCTTCGGTCAAAACGTAACACTTTGTCAACTTACAAAGAATTGGGCAGAATTACATTAACTACTTCATCTTAGAAAAATCATTTATTTATTTACAGAATACATTTCATGGGTAATGTAATGTTGAAACTGTGTACATAAAAATAGCAATTTTACAATGTAATTAATTTCTGTTTATGGAAAAAGCAGTCATATTTGTGATTAGTTTTTTCCTTTGTCAATACACTTATATTCGGCAATGATGCAAACTTCATCGGCTTTGAGCTACTTCTAAATATTATTCAAACGTTATAAAATTTTGTCCCACTAATTTTCTAACGTTTTGGAACCAAATGGAAGGGTAAAACTCAAAAAATTTTCACCTTCGAAATTTTGGACCACCCTATTACGCATGTGTTACTTTAATAACTTCTCTTCTGAAACTAAACAGGCAGTAGTACATAAGTACTGATTACTGATAGCCATAATAATTCAATTGTAAAACACATGACTAAGGAATGAAAGCTGTGGGCTATTTTACTTCACATATTTTTGAGACTACATATGTTAAATGGTTCACATAACTTTACAAAATAATGACATGTTTATAGCTATGTAAATTTCATTTTAACTTGAACTTAAGAAATTTATTTTAAAAATGGACTATATAAATTTCCAAACTTTAAACAATTTATTAATTCTATCGCCGCTCTAGTTATTAACACAACATTTGCGCCACAGACCTTTTAGTTTCTTAACATGCGTTACTGACAAGTTTCTCATAAAACGTTTCTGACATGCAGATTTACTGATTTTTATATTGTATTTGGGAGAGTTATTGCACAACTGGGAAAAAAATAATTGAACTCGAGCTTTGGATCAAGTTTCCCAGAATCTGGAATCTTAATTTTGTCTGAAGCAGTTTTCTATTTTGTTCCGTGAAAATTTGAAAGAATCTGTGCAGCTGTTTGTTTGTCCCAGTGCAGTAGTTTATGTATCTTTGCTCAATTTATGTTTTTTTGTCGAATCTGTACTTTTAGTAATTCGGACGAACTAAATCTCCTTTTAGTTTGGTTTATCGAGGTTCTACTGTACGTCTCCCCCCCCCTCGTCCATGTTACTATTACAGGAAACACAGCTCTCCAGGAACACTTATGTTGATTTTTTAAACATATCTGACGGTGAAATATTTGACTGCATTAATCATCCCCATTTTGGAAAAATTGCATTGTTTTATGCACTAATATAAAGACTTGCATTCTAAACAACCGGGGTTACTTTGTGATACCCGGGTTGAATTCGTCCAACCTTTCAAATGTTAGTTTGTCGGCAACACAAACGTAAGGAATAAACTTTTAACTCAATACAATTCTTCTTTCAGAACGAAAAAAGAAAGTTGTCAAGTCTCAGAAATGACACAAACTAACATTCGAAAGTGAGCAATCCACCTCTTATATGGCAAAGCCATCCTCGTTGACAGTAACAAAAATTCAAAGTAGTAGAACAAAATATCTTAAAGTTTTGAACTACATTTTAAACAACAACAACATTTACTACAATTATGATGTTGTCAACAACAAATACTTAAACATTTTCGCCCCTCAGACATAACTCAAGTGTTGTCAACGATATGTATGCTCAAGTTTTATTTAAATAAAGGTTCATCCGACGTGTTATTTTACATTTAAAAAAAGTTTTGACTTGTCCGTGAATAATATTTTTTCTTTCAAATGAAATACTAACTGAAATAACATGCTTAGTAAATATAACTGCATGAAAATTATTTTCGTGCTCATACGTGTAATTTCAATTCATATATCACTTTTACATGTTATTTCTTAGTCGAAGAGCTCTGCATAACGTGGGTCCCGCATCATATTTCAATATTTTTATTGCTTGAGTATTCAGACAGTAAGAGCAGCTATCTCATAAGAAGCACCAGTGATGTTTTATTGTACCCATAAATTATTTTTCCGTCATAAAGGCTTAAACTGAACTTTGCTCAACAGCGCGAGAAGCAGGTTATAAATTCTTTTCTCTCTAAAACTTGCATTTTTGTCTTTAAAAAGATTAAATGAAGGTTTTATTTTTCGTTTTAATGGCCCTGATGACTGGAAACCATTTGTCTTGCTATCAAACTATTTTATCGGAACGATTTTAATGAAATAGATTGACGAAATGAGGATATCTCTTTTATGCGATGCTTATATTGTCTAAAGCTTTTTATGGTTTGAACGTTAATATCACGTTCTCCTTGTTATTACTGTAGTTTTATTCATCAGTTTGCAATGTTGATTTGAATTTAACGTATTTTATTTACATCTCGTAGGAAATCATTTATTTTAATAATGCTTACAAAAATACTAATATCAAGTTTGTATCTAAAACAACTTAAATATTTTTCTAAAAACTACTTTAATTTCTATTTATTTGAATTGTCTAAAACGAAAATGATTTTAAAACACTGAAAAAATATTGCCCTCTGGCATCACAAGTGAAACATGTATAAATTTTGAAGATACGTGTTAATTATGGATCTTAAATCTAAATTTAATGCCACTCTTTGCCACAAAGCTGTTAGTTGGTTTACGAAACTAGTGCGTGTCATTCTCCAGAATGTGTAACTTTTGATCAAAAAGTTTTTCAATTTCAAAATCTTTTTTTTTTTTCATTTTTACATGAACGTGTGACCTACTAGAAGTAACCATAAACAATGGACCCAGCTAAATTCCAGTTACTTTTCTCATAAATAAAATAAATGAAAAAATATCTTGTTCACGGAAAAGAAAACAAAAAGAAAAATACTATAATGTTTGAAAATAGATGCCAGTTTAAGATCAAAGAAGTAATTGTGTTAATTGCGCAAACAATGAGCTATTTTAATGATTATTGTGAATCTAATATTAAGCTCTCTTGATTAGAGTACATCTCAAATTTTAGCTATTCTTTTGATTCAAATTTGTGTTTAAAATCGTATAGTATTAATATACAGTCGAGTTTCGACTTACGTGAGGGATGCGTTTCAAGACTGCTCGCGTAAGTCGAAATTTCGTTTTTTAGCTCCCTTATATCGTGAGAAATAAAATGTGATCTCATTACTGCCATCTGTTAATGAGAAGTGATATTTTGTGTTTGGGTAACGTAGGTGAGAATTTAATGTGTGACGTAATTCCTTATCTTACTAAAACGAACTGTAACACAGTTTCAAAAAGCTTAAATAATTAGTATTTGAGACACTTGGTGAAATAAGTAATAAATAAATCAATCTAATACTTTTAATTGAACAAGTTATTAACAACATTAACAGTCACATCAAGTGTGTGACATGCCACGGAGGTGAAAATTCACATGCTGTGAGTCAAAAATATATTAAAATAAAAATCATTATTAAAAATTGTTGCCAGGTTTAAAAATATATATTTATAATGAAATTAAAAAACATTGTTAATGTATTGTCCCTTGAAGTTTTTACTGTGTAAGGCATGTGACTGAAAAGTTACTTTTTGAAGAATGACCCATATAAGCGATGTAATGAATAGTTACATATCATTAAAATTTAAAAATATAGGCAGAAAACATTCATAATTTAAGTATACACTTAATCTGGATTGCAAAAACCAACTAGTAAACATAATATTACCTTATAAATGTTTTACATGAAGTGGAGTAGTGAAGTGCTAAACTTTCAGCGGGTGCGGCATCAGTACCAGCATGAAAAATAGATGCCTCTAATTTGTAAAAATATTTTTTTTATGTTTTACTGCACTTAACAATGTTAAAATTAATGTCTTGTTTCCTGAATTCAGCAACTAAATTGTAGCTTAGAATCGTGCAATGAGTTTAGATTTCTACTATAATATTAAAATCTGTTCGCGTCCGTCTGTCTGTCTGTCTGAAGATCGATCTTCTCGAGAACCACTGCGAATCGGGAGTCAAACGAGATACCGATCAATTCGAAATTTTCCAAAGAAAACAATAGGACCAATCTCATAATTGTACAACTTTAATTAGCGGAGATATTAATTAAAACGTTAATTAACATAACGCTATTCAGGAATTTTTATTTCTTTCCTGTTGTCATTTTGCATATGGGTGAGCAAATAAAATTCTAATAATTGTGTCAAAAGAGATTTTTTTGGCTGCTGTCCAAATCTTAAAACAACGTTACCATCTAGAATTTCATTTTTAATTAGTTTAAAATTGGTTGCTCTATTCGGACATTTATCGTCTGTCCTTTCTTATTTTTTCTCATTCAACGTTCTTAACTCTTTTCAGCATATGAAAAATGTTTCTTTAGTAATGTTTATTGATTGAAGTGTAAGTTTATCATTCACCGGCCTCATATTTGGGTACATTTAGGATGTGCGACTAATTATGTTTATTTTGTTGGACTTTTTTCCGTCACATGGGTGAGTTTTCGAATTGTAATAAATCTGTTTTTTCTTCCTGTTTCGATTTTTGAAATACAGTTTGTATCGTTAAAAGAACACGTTAAATTAAGATTGTTTGGATTTCTTTAAGTGAAACAGAGTTGAACAAAAAAGATTGTTTTTAAGGATTTTAACTAAAGCTTAATTGGAATCTGATGGCTTGATATTAAATTAATGCTTATTGGTATTTAATAAGTCTTGGTGCTTTAGTTTCACGTAATCAACAAAAAAGTGTGTGTCATTTTATGTAAAAAGCTGATTGTAATTGTACATAAATATTTCAGATATATTCTATCAGATTTAATTCAGTTTAAAGTGACCACATATTATAGTTGAGAATGCATATATTTTCATCTTTTGTGCTAATTGAAAATACTCATAACTTGTATTATTGATAAATATGATTAACGTTAAAGAGGTTTTTGCCAAAAATATGCTCTACTGGTGTTTTGCAAACCTTGCATTACGCGTAATTATTTACTCCTTAGCGCTTTAGAAACTGATGTCAGAATAATACAAAAACATCAATTGAACAGCTCTTTCATTTTTTAAGTAGCCCGTGCAACGCCGGGCACGCAGGCTAGTATATTATTAAAATTTGAATCAGAGTTTCGCTGAAACAAGTTGTCATCAAAGCGATAGTTTACGGGCCATTGGGATTGGAACTCACGACCTTAGCATTATTAGCACGACGCTCTAACCAACTGCGTTAATGTGTCTGTTTCTGGAAGCTATACATTGAAGCAATGCGTAATAAAAACTGAATAAATCGATTTTTTTCTATTAAAAAATTATAAAAAATATGAATTATCTTTATTTTTCACGGAAAGTTGTGAAAAAAAAACCTTTAAAATGATGCCTTCCTTATGAAGATTTATAAGGCATTGAGCGAGGTTTAGTATTGTTGCAAGAATAACTTCTAGGAAATAATATGTATGATAAGGGATTAAAGTTCCCGTGCATTTTTTTTTTTTTTTCGTTGCTGCATTGCATCTTGCTGCACGTGTACTCCATTTTGTGCCTTTGCTAGGCTACCTTGCAATGGTTTATTCACTTTTTTGCTTGCTCCTCTGACTTTTTGAGCAGTGTAGAAACATTTGAATGATTACTAAAAGTAGGTAGAGGGTACGCTGGAAGGATAAAGTAGTATCGCGTAAAACCTTGATTTTGTCCAATGCTCTGTTTATTATTATTACGGCTTTTTTTTTTTTTTTACCAGTTCTGCGATATGAAAAACACAATATAATAAAAAGACATTTTTTCTTATGAAAATATTACACTGATTTTTAATAATCATAATTTTCATTGCGTGAAAAGTATTGGGTATATGTAGGGGGAGGGGAGACAGTGGTCATTTTATATAAAAATTGAATCAGAAGTTTTTTTTTCTTTTTTGACGTGCAGTGTTATTTTCGATATCTGAATTCGCACAAAAAATGTTTGAATCAAAAAGCACTAAATCAGAACAGCAAAATTAGAAAACTATTACGAGAGCAATTGAAGTCGGGGAAGTATTCAAATGGGCACACTGGATCGCACTAAACAAGATTTTAAAAAATAATTTTCATTACTTGAGAAAGTAACATGCGAACTCAGAAAGTTACCTGCTATTTTTATTAAATTTTATGCAAAGATACAAAGATTGCAAACCTATGCTTTGCAATTTTTCCCCACAAGATAACATTTGAAACAAGAGATTTCCTTTCACTACAACAACGAAAAGGGATCATTCTTTTTCATTGAGGTAATCATCATTTCGATTATATGGAAAAAAACTCAAACTCCAAATTATTTGAAAAAGAGAGAAAAATCTCGGAATCATCACTCTTAAAAGACGAATCAAGTTTGTTTCTACCGTAAAAGAGGACTTAAAAACGTAAACAATCCAAAAATTGTCGTTCCTTTTGTTTGAATTCATACCTCATGACGGCATTATAATTAGCTGCTTTGAAGAGTAGGAAAAAAAAGAAAGACGCTACAGATATCATTCCGGAATTTTATACTTAATTTAAATTTACATCATTTGAAATTTAAGTTTTCAGTTTTGATAACTGTATTTAATAAGCAGCTAACCATATGCAATGTCTACATTTTCCTTAATTTTGTCACATGATCAATTATTCGAATATTCCCATTAAACTTAATTACATAACTCTTTAACTAGAACAACACTAGTTGAAGCTGAATAGTGAGCTCTCAAACTTCGGAACCTATCTTCGTGTAATCCTTGTTTAGTTATTTATTTATTTTTATCGTTTGCTTTCTTGTGATGAAAATTTAAGTGTGAAATAATTTAGATCAGTTATTAAAAGCTTTTGTGCTGACTACTTCTGATTTTATTTATTTATTTTTTCATCGAAATGATCAAACTTATCTTTAAATTTGTCTTTTAATATTTTTTTTTTCTTCAGAATGAATAGATTTTAGTTATTAAACATATGAAAAACTTCCAAAATCTGTACTAAAACTGAAAATATTGAGCAACTACTTTCAACGTAAAAGAATTTCGACACTGTTTCTCAAATGCAGAAATTTTATTACCCGAACTCTCTTCCCTTTGAAAGCAAAAAAAAAAAAAAAAATCAATACATTGTATTTCTGCTGTCTTAGAAAGAATTCATTTCTGTAAATGCGAAAAAAGTTCTCATTCTTCATCTTGACATTGCTTTCGTATAAAACATTTATTTCTCGCTCAAAGACATCAGATTTAAAATCAGCTTTTTGTCACTGTATCTAGCCATAACGACCAATAAGACTCCGGAACAAGAAACAATTCCTACTGTTTTCTAACAGAATAAAATCTTGTCAAACCATTAAATGCTTAAGGAAGTATGGCTATTTTTTGTCAAAGTCATTCAACAAATAAAATTCAATAAAAATAGGCAATTTTCCTTCAGAACAGAAGACAAAGCGTGTTTTGAAACTGACTTGATATGTGACACATTGACAAAATGTCTGTCAAAGTATATAAACAGAACTCTGATGTAATGATAGTGACAGTTTCGCTAAAGTAATACCCATCCATTTTTATTTTGCCATTCCTTCAAGCAGTGACGAAAGATTTAAGACTGTGAATTGCAAAAGATATCTCTCCAGAAAGCAAGATCACTCTTGAAAATATGGCACGATTCCTTTTGTTCCGATGAAAAAGAATCAAATTCTATTACCACTTTTATACAGAAATATTTTTATTAATGTTCAATATGTTCATGTTTTATTTAGCTTAAAAATTTGAAACAATTGTTGAAGCTGGACTTCACACCAAATTACGGTACAGTTGGAAAAGAAAAGCAGCGCGCTCCAAAATTGTCAGCCTAGCTGGCACAAGACAGCAACAACAAGACTTACAAATCAAATAACAATAATTAGCTTCAGATTTTGACACATAATGGATTTAATTACGCAATCAAGTTGAAAGAGATTACGTGTTTTTCAAGTTTTAAATCATCGTTTAGTGATATTTAGTAGAAGGATTTGTTTTGTTATTATTCCATCTATGCATTATTACACTTTACTATTTAGTTATAACACAAAACTAAATATATTTTCTAAAACGAAATAATATAATGCATATAAATAAATAGTTTAGGATGTTGGATTATTTAAAAACATTACTGCAATACGAAAGAATAAATTCCTTGAATAACACAGGAAAATAAAGCGTAACTAGTGTTTCATGCTTGAGTTTTGTGCGAGAGATATACCATACGTTTCAAAACTTAAAAATTCTGCAGCTAAAATTTGTTGTTTTTCTTCAAACCAATAATTATTCTATATTTTTCTGCATTATGAAACACCAACAGTCCTGGAGGATATATAAAGTTATTTATGAATACATTCCTGTATAAAACTGCGGCAGAAAAATTTGATTCTTTTTAACGTGAAGCAATAAGAAGTTTGCAGTATAGTTAAAACTGAGGAAAGTAAACCGGAACTTTTGTTTCATGCCTACCTTTTCTCATGTGAGCTTTTAAACTAATAGATTATTAGTATTAGTTTTCATTCAGGTAACGGTTTAATAGCTCCAAGGTGCAATTTTATCGTCTATCAAACCTTTTTATTGAAATTTCAAGTCAATATAAATTTGCGAGAGAGTTACTACATGAATCACAAAAGAGCGATAAGAGTAAATGCATATTGTAGTAAAAATTTACACATAAAATTAATTCGAATTAAACTGCAAAGAAAAACAAATTCTATACACATTGCATTAACATTTAAGTAGTTGGTAGCTGTAAAAATATTATGTAATTCCAACAATATAATACTGTCTTGATTTTTTTTTGTTCGCCCATAACTCACTAAGAGGAAATTGTCCATGCAAAAGTTTGCATCTAGATTGCAATTTCTGAAATGTGAGTGGAATAGAAAATGAATAGCCAGCACAAACGATTTGACGTGAAGCCGTTCAAAAATTTGGTTTTACACAGCCGAAAAAATATTGGTAATATTTTTAGTGTAATAAAAAAATAAAGAAACGCTTGACACACCATCGAAAATATTCCAGTAGCTTTCCAAGCAATTCCATTCATTCATAAATTAAATGTCAGTTTTTGATTTTTAGTTTTCAATCCTCTGTTGTTCTATTACCCGGATAAAAGAAATATTACAATGAGCAAAATTCGAGCTAAAAAGGCAAAACTAAAACTTAAATATTTTAATGTATTAATTTTGTCTTTTTAAGTACTTTCGTATCGTACATTCAAAATGGGTTATCGCGCTTAATGTTCTTTTAAAACCCTTTATGACAAAATCTAACAGGTGAAAGAACTACATGTAAGTGATTTACAATAGTTTTCTGGAACTTCTTGGAAATCAGCAGCACTTCTTGAGTATAGATAGTTAAATAATAGGCACGGAGTATGCAATTAATGGAACTTTTCCGTCCACAATTTTCGGGAAACTATGGGAAAGAAAGCTCGTAAAAGGACTAAAGGAAAGGGAAATTAAAGGTTGTGACACCCTAAGCTTCCAGGGTAATCTAACTTCTGCTCAGACCACACCCTTTGATGAAGGGTCAGACGGTCTAAGTAGAACATTCAAGTAACTGACCTGCTATAGATTCCATTGATATTACTGTTGCACGCTTTTCTGAGATCAACTTCGGCTTGGGGTACTACACTTCCTAATATAGTAGCTCTGGGACATTAAAAAGAAGGGCATTTCCTTAATCAATACCGACAGTACTTGAAGGTGATAATATAGAAATAGCTTAATAATTTATGGAGAAAAGTAGATTATTGTGATGATATAACATTATTAGTAGAAATTACTAAGTTACACTAAAATTCAAGCAGGAGCAGATTATCAACAATATTCTTTTTGTAACTTTAGCAAACAGAGCCTTTTTGAAACTTGAATAAATGTTCTATTTTTATTTATTTATTGTTTAAAACGTAGTTTATTAAAATTGATTGTATGCTTTTAAATAATTATTAGATTACACCGTAAATTAAAAGAATAAACTATTTAAACAAAGCAAAGGCAATGATTTTCAATTTTACAGTGGAAAAATTCCACATATGCATTTATCTTACGGAAAGATGACAAATATAAAATAGGTTAGTTGTGACTACGTAATTTATTGATTGCCAATAAAATACTAAAAAATTAGAAGTCATCTTCAGCATATGTACGATGTACCTCTTTAAATAAAAGATTAACTAATACTACCAGACTTAATTTTAATTCTATTTACTGTATATTTTTTGTTTAATTCATTGCAAGTACCATTGCTTCTTCTAATAAATAAATACCTTAGCCATGAAGCAAGTTATTTCAAAAGAAGGATTAAGTACAATTAGCAAAACTTATTATTACAAGGCTTTGTTATTAAATTTGAATTTTAAGTTTGCTGAATCAATGACGTCAAAGCTCCTTAGATAAAATTGGAAGGAAAGAAACACTCAATGCGTTCTAATAAAAAATGTAAGGTTATTAGCCGTGACATGTTCCGAAGTCTCAATATATATATATATATATATATATATATATATATATATATATATATATATATATATATATATATATATATATACAAATAAAATAAATCTTTAAGTCAATATCTTAGGTACAAAACTTCTGACAAATATGCAGGCTTCGCAAAAACCACATTTATTCTTTTAGGAAAAAAACGTTAGTGTTTTTTAATATCCTTTATTTTTATCATTCTTTTTATTCGGATCTAGATCAGGAAAATGCATGCGATTCCAATCCGAGTCGTAAAACGTCATCGTCAAATATAGATACATTATCATTAGAAATCAATGAATATGAACAAAAATTCCTGAATTCTAGATTCCTTTTTCACTTGTCATTTGAAAACCTGACTTTTATTAGGAGGAATGGGATAATTAGTCATGCCATAGTATAAACCATTGTTTAGACGTTGGGTACAAGGAATCCTGACTCATAAGGTTGAACTTTATGTCAATGTTTCAAAGCTAATTTGCCTTGGAACCAAATTCCACAGTATATTCAGCATCTGGAAGTTACACGAGAAGCCTTGAATGGTAAAAATAGATCTACTGTGTTGACTCAAAGATTAAATACACAATCGGACGATTCGGATGTTTTTGCAGAACTTTAGGCAGAATGATTTCAAAATCTAATCTTAAGACACACAATTTCAATTCTCCAAAAAAATAGATTTTTTATAGTGTCCACCTCGCAACATGCAGCTCACTCAATCTCTTATTTAATCAATCATCAGCATTAATTCGAGCGTTTTTGTAAAAGGCAGAAGGCTCATCTGTTTGAAGCTTTAAATTTATGCATCAGTTCGACAAAGATACCATAGATCAGGGGCATTATACTTCTGACATTTTGAGGAATCCTTTGAACTTACCATTTTCTTGAAAGAAATTTTTGATTAAAGAGCTGAAGAAATCCTGATATCGAAGATTTATTTTACTCATATTTTAAAAAGTTCCTTTCGCATCTTTATTTTATCGCAATACAAAAATTAAACTAAGATAATGAATAGTAAAGTTTGTTGTTGATTTTCTAAAACTTATCAAATGAAAAAAAAAACCATGAGCAACAAATAAAACGTTTATTTATCTTTATTTTTCATGCAAACTTCTTTAAGTATTTGGATCTTTTAATTTAAAAAAAAAAAAATCAATTTGAATTTTTGGCATCTTGAATTCAAATTATTTTTTTTGCAATCACGAGCGTGTGTGTTTGTGTAGGCGCATGTGTGTGGGTGCGTAAGTGTATGTATGCATGTGTGTTAGTGAGTGTTGTGTACGTGCGTGTAGGTGTTCGTGTGTGTGTGTGTGTGTGTAGGCGGTGGTGTGTGTGTCTGTGTAGGCGTTCGTGTGTGTGTAGGCGTTCGTGTGTGTGTAGGCGTTCGTGTGTGTGTGTGTGTGTGTGTAGGCGTTCGTGTGTGTGGGACATGGACGCCACCGCCCAGCAAAAGTGGATTTCGAGGGACAGTGCTCAGGACCAGCCGCGCCGCCGCCGGTGGACGGTGGTGCTGCAGGCCTGGTCCAAGCTGAAAAAGGAACCACAACGCCAAAGACAGTCAAATGAAAGCAATAAGCAATCGTGATTGCTCAAAAATTCATCAACGCAAAAAAAAAACTAAAATAACTATAAATATATATATTTATTGATATTTCTTTTCACAATCAAAACCGTCATTAAGATTTTGTTATTTTGCTAAAATTAAAATTTAATCCTACTTTGTCTTTTTGATTAATCAAATAATGATCGCTTGCAGAACCAGTTTTAGAGTTCCAGGGAACCCTCAGGTTCAGCGGAACCCAAGATAAATACAGTATTGTGACAATTAATTGGGAAATGCATTATTTTTCAAAACAATCAGTTTTATTGAAGTTTTTTATGAATACATTTGAAACTAATAATTAATATGACTTCCTCGAAACTTAATAATACCACAGACAGGTTTTGGCATGGAATGTACTAGACTGGCACATATAGTTTTAATTTCAACGTCATTATACCGTATGTCAATAACAGACGAAATCAGCTTTTCCATCGTAGTACTGTCAAACTTATAAAGACGTTGTTTAACGAGTCCATAAATTTTCAATCGGATTTAAGTCAAGTGAGTTTCCGGGCCAATCCAGTGCAGTAAATTTGTTTTTACAGCAAAAATTAAAAATTTGTTTCGATGTGTAACATCGCGCCGTCTTGATGAAAAACGTAATCTCCGTTCGGCCAAAGTTGGTTGGAAGCACATTTTGGGTCAACATCAATTCTTAGCTCTGGCACTGTTCATCATTCCTTCTACAGGAACAAGGGATTATGTCTCTGAAACGCAGAAACAACTCCCAAACATCTTTTTGGGTGGTTGATTAATGTGGTGCGAACGAAGAGGTTCTCCTTTGCTCCTTCTCACGAACTTGGATCTAAATCCCTGAACCACAGAAAATAAAACCTTCTCCCAGTCATCCTCAGTCCATGTTTTATATTTCCGTGCCCATTCTAAACTTTTTTTCTTCATACGAAGCGTGAGAAGCTGCTTCTTGTACGGTCGACGTGCTTTCCGCCCACGTTCTAAAAGCCTGTAACTCACTGTTTGAGGTGCAATGTCAACATCAGCTGCCAACATGGACCTGGACAGATCAAAACTAGTTAATCGAAGATTCATTACACTCATTCGATATAAACTTTCGTCGTCAGGAGCCGAAGTGAATGTTTTTTGGCCGTATTTTCCAGTGCGGTTGGTTCCAGCATTTCCTGCTGTCTTAAATCGCTGCCATATCCTCCCAAAACTTAATTTACTCACTCCACATATTTTGCCTATTTCTTCTAACGTTTTAGAAGTGTGTTCTCTAAGTGCAATCACTTTAGCGCGTGTTTCATGGCTGATATCCATCATGACTCTAATTACTCCCACAACAAGCGAGCAACTAACACTTCCAACTTCTAGCCACTTGGCGGAAGAATTTATATGCTTGCTACTTATTTGATGCATACAAACAGCTATCAGTTTGACAATGACTGCCATTTGAACTCTGAGCTGAGTTTGAGTGCTTATTCGTTCGTTCACGTGTAATAAAGCGAAAAAAATAACATTTCCCAATTAATTGCCACAATACTGTATATCTTGCACAAACAATGCAAAGCAGCAGTGACGACAGGGTATCAGCTAAAACACACTTTTGTACAAAAGTTATTGATTTTTCAGGGTTAAAGGTTACAACCTAGATATAGCAATACTCGTATTGATATAGCTCAAAAAAGCAAACACACAATTCGATATTCTTCATTTATTTAATCCAATTTACTGCTTTAAAGAAATGGTATGTTTTACGAAGACTGCTGGGGGGGGGGGGGGACTTAAGATTACTATTAACTAACGCCTTTCACGTATTGAAAGTTCGATTAGAAAGAATACGAATTCACTGTTTTCGAAGATAACTCATATGTAAATTGCCGTTTCCATATTAGCTACCTTCCTTATAAGCACGAATTGCGTTAAGGAACTTTCATAAGAAATTACCGTTCGTGTTAGATTTTATTCTTAATGCAAGTTTTCGGAAAAGCATTAAATATTGCTTTGTTTCACTCCGAATCAAATGAACGTCGCTAATTATTCACCCTCTTTCTTTTTTGGTATTCAAAGAGGCAGTATTCAGATTTTTCCTTTCTCCCCTTATCTGTTCGAGAAGCTAGCTAGGAAATAAGCAAATGAGAAATTCTATTATTTACTTTGTTTTTTTTTTCTTCCGTCGAAATTTCTTTGCCCATTCTGCAGCTGAACTAAATTAACCGTTTGTTTTCGCGGGAAAATTAGGTTCCGATTTTAGAATGTAAATTGTCTTCGAAAGAAAGTTTATTACCTTAGCATGGTTGAAGTTCGAAAGTCTTCTATTTTTATGCCGAAATCCGTGCTTCGTTAGACAAACTCTAACTACGTAATGTGTGAGTAAATAACTTAAAACAAAGGATTAGTTTGCTTTTGATTTATTTTCAAGACATTTCTAATTAGAGTGCAATAATAAAATACATTTTTATATTCTTCAACTGGAATTTCGTTTCTCAGACTTGAATTAAATTCAAAGGATGAAGTAATTTCGCAGGCAAATTAACTGAATATGAACTATTGTTAAAACAAAGTAATCAGAATCATATTTACCTTATTCATGACACTTTTTCTTGAGTAAAAAATACATTTGTTTAGATTTGTTGACGTAGACAAATTAATAGTTTGTACATTGAAAGATGAATGTACTGTGCATCATGTTTTAAACGAATTAAAATATTTTGAAAACAAATTATAACAAAAGAGTCGGCAAATAAAATATTGACTAGTATTTTAGGAACATCGTGTTGAAATTGTAAATGAAGGTTTTTCGATATGAAAACGGTTTACCTATATAACTATATTGCGATTGAAATTGCATGAAAAAACACATTTACTTCTTACGTTGCCTGTACGTAACTGTCACATGATTTTTTTTCTACATCACAATATACATTCAATTTTGTTAGTGGATAATGATTTGATTACGTAAATCACTATTGCTCCAATTCACATGAATGTTTAAATCCTTTCAATGCGGAGAAAGAGAAAAGCAAAAAATCGATGTAAAAGCTCAGAAGAAGTTTAAGAAAAACATATTTTATTCTTAAATTTAATTATTTTTATGATAAAAAAATTAATCTGTACTATAATTACTTTTTTTTTTTCAAAAAGAAATATTTGATCACTCGCACAGTACAGTTGAAAAATTTCACGTCACCTACAGTCAGTACGCGTAGCATCTAGAAGTGTGCAACAACTAAAAATTATTTGATAGTGAGCTTCAGTGGTCTCGAATTTGTGATCATGATTTTATTCGTTTGTTACTCAATATGTCCCGCGCGTGTTACAGAGGAGTTAATACAATATATTTTTGACATTTTCAGATGACGCTGATGCTACACTTATGCTGTAAATTTACAGGTAAAGCACTTGCTTCATATTTTATGTTATATTCCCCGCATTTAGATTTGTAGATAAGTTTTTTCATATGAAACTTCATTAATGCACATTTTACAAAAGCCTTGAGGTACATCAATAATAATATCTAAAACAATAATTATAATTTAAAAAAAAGTAGATGAAAACTGCTGTTGAAATAAACACAAAGTTTGTATAAACTGAAAATAGTCGTATGATCACTATTTTTGAAAAATTTTAAACGGTGATGAGAAATGTCCAGCAGAGAAAGGGGGAGGGGTTAACAAGCTATAATTTAAAAAACGACAGTTTTTTTTCATAAACTCTTTTTTTTAATATAAATAAAAATCAATTAACTCTATCAGAACGAATACAGATTTAACATTTTTAGCCCATTTTCCCTCACAGGAGTTAAAAGAAAAAAATTGCAATAAAAACGAAAAAGAAGTATAAAACTATACCTACTTAAGACTCTGATTTTCTTTTCAATAAGTATATCAAAGATATACAAAACGAAAATATAAAATAACAAATCAAATATTAAACAAAGAATCGAAAAATAAGCTTTCTCAGATTAAAAAAAAAAAATGTACAACGGTGTCAATCGATTTTTTTATCCCCTTCTCTCGGATTCGCGCCAATAAATTAATTTTAAAAAATATTTTTTTTTAAAATAGTAATCGTCTTTAACCTGAGTTGTATGTTTAAATTTTAAGCAATTTTGTTTTTTCAGTTCTGAAGAACGAAAAAGAAACTAACCATGACATTAGACTTGAAGAAGCAAATATTTTATAACTTGTTGATGATCAAGCAGATTTGAGTTCGGATAAACTATTTCAGAAACAATTTTTGACACTTAATGCACGTATAAAGGGTTTTTCATCATTTCCGGGCTTTTTCTTTTGGAGATTCAAAGTTGCTTAACATGGGGTAGTACGGGCGAAATACAAAACATTCATAATGCGAAAAAATATTTTAAACCAAAAAATGGAAGAAAAAAAGGCATTAAATGGAAATACCTTCTCATGAAATAACCGTAACAATTTTTGAGAAAAAATACGGTAAAAAGTGTCACATTGAAAAAAAAATTACTTACAAAGCTGTAAACATTTTAAAACCTAGTTAAACAAGAAATAGAGAATTTTAATATTTGATTTTAAAAAAAGAAAAATTAACCACCAATTTTACTAGTACTATAAAATTGATGGTTATTTAATAGAAATATTAAACAATTATTCAGTTTGCTACTGTGAGAAGAAAAAGTTACGTTTTACATTCGTTCATTTTGGTGTAACGTATATAACACCAAGAAAGTCAGCAAAGATAATCTTAACAGTCACACATCTATAGCATTGAAAAATATTGCTCCCGTGGTTGGTATTGGAAAATCGAGTTTTTCTTGACTTCTGAAGGGATGAATTGAAGTTAGACCATTTTCTATTCCAGGACAAATATGGAAGAAAAGGGATGGAACTCTAAAATAAGATAGGTTTTTACTCCAAAGTAGCATTATTAGATAAATAAAAACTAGCCATTACTTGAGAAACATCCATTTATTTATTGGTATTGATATTCATTTTTCGAGTATTCAGAATCTATGTCGGGCGAGTTTATTACATATTTTGTCAGCAGAAAAAGCGTGCTTCTGAAAAACTATCATGCAAGATTTAACTCATCATATTAGAAAAAAATTAATAAATTACAGTGGGGTCCCTCACCAACATACTCCCCCGACTTTGCACCGTTTAATACCCAGATTGCTAAGTGTCAAAAAACGTTGGCTTGTATCTAAAAAACCATTTCCAGACATTTTTCTCCGACACTGATTTTCATTCATCTGGAATTGAAAATTTGCACACTAGATGACAAGAAGTTGTCAATGGCAAAGATATTTACATCATTGATTAAAACTAAACTTTTGTTAAAAATTTCTTTGTTTGAAGAAAACGAAATGGCTTTCCGGTTCCACAAATAGTTTTTCGCTGTAATTGATTATTACATTGTTGCGTGAAGTACTAAAACGAAAATCATTTCCAGCATTTCTTTGCCTTTTCCGTGACGTGAAATGTTAAGTACTGGTCTTTTTTACACTTTTTAACTCTTAAATTATCTTCGCAGTTCATTATATGACAACATGCTCATTGTGAGATTTATAGAATTTCATAAAATATTCAAACAACTTTCATCTTTAACATCATTAGTACTTTGTGTGAAACTTTATAATGACTGTGATAGTCATCTATTTGAAAGTGCTCTGAGGGCAAAATAGATTGCACGAAACATAGTCTTTAAGCCAGTTTTTACCAATGATGATCACTGCTGGCTTTTTTAGGCTTTGATAAATGAGTAAAACTTTATTATCATAAGTTAGTGAACTGAAAAAGGGAGCTAAATTTTGTTTTGCGTTGGTCACAAAGTCAAATTGTAGAGAAAAGCATATTAAGACGCATTATTTCAATATTCTCCTGTTAGTAGTTAATAAGGGACATCTTCAGAAACATGAAATTAAATAATGCAAATATAAAATACTTTGTCTTCAGGCACAGAGAATGAAGAACTTCTTATAATTTTCCATTTCTACTAATTTCCGTTGCAAGTCCGTTTTTACTCTTATTCTGTTATATATGTTTTTTTCCTATAGTGGTAAATTTTTTCAAGCAATTTTTATTCAACTATACTTTAAAAACGAATCTATATTTTTATGCATGATAAACTTAACACATGAGGAACCTACATGTGATGTATCGTAGTTGTGCCTTGTTTTGGTTTATTTATTTGTGTAATATATATTTGTTTAAGAGTCCAATTTTATTTCAGACGCAGGATGATAAACTTTCAACTCTACGATTATTACATCTTTATAGGGTATAATATTTCCTGAATTCATATCAAATGTTCGATTGTAAACTAACTATGAGGAGTATATGTAATGTACATTTTGTTCAACAAAATTAGGAAACTAATCTGTTTTTTATTAGCAGCAATTTTAATTGAACTTTTCCTTTCAATATGATGGTTTTTAAACTAGGCAGAAACTAATAGCAGAAGTAAACTGCAGAAAAACTTTTAAAATTTAAAATAAAATTTTTGAATGTGAGTAATTAAATAAGTCATTAAAATAACTATAAACTATTACATTGAACCAAATTTATCAAAGCACCACTATAAGCATATGTTATTGAAACCACTATATTTTATCTCAATCATTTGAATAATAACTTCTGCCAAGCAAAAAGAAACATCTTAAAACATTTGAAAGGAAAAAAATCATTAATTTATATCAAAAAAAAAAAAGTTTAGCCGTTTCTTTGTACTAAAGATTAAGCGCTTTAAATGTTCTGAAAAATGCCAGTCAATCAATCTGACCGCTTCATTCATCAATATTAAGCCTGCGGTGAATTTTATTTTGATTTCTATTCGTAGTCTTTTTTTCCCTATTTAATTAAACAAAATATGGAATACTTTCAGAATCTGCCGTTTTTTCTTTTTTTTTCTATTTTTTTGTGTAAAGAGTGCTTGCAAGTGTTGTTAGTTTTTTTCTTTTTTTTTCGGAAAAAAAGATTTGCATTTTTGCAGTAGAGTACAAATGTTGAAATGCTTTCATCAGTTTAAAATTTAACTCAAATAAAAAAAAAACTTATATAACTAAAAGCTTTTTCTGGTGAAGTTTGAATCAAATCAAACTGTCATATTAAGATTAATAAAATATTTCAACTTAGCCGTGAAGTCAGATGCCAAATTTTTGAATTGCTCAAAATTGAACAAAGAATTATGAAATGCATTGATTGTGAAACATGGGAATACAGGGTCCTGGTCAAGATCTGGGAACGATATTTTGCTCTAATCGAGCTATTCCACTAAAACTTACTGACAAACAGGCAAAGAGACAAACATTTCCCTCATCGCCTGAACCTACTACTTTTTTTTAAATATATCCATTTTATTGAATCAATTTCACTTTCTGGTTTATTTTGTTTTCAAGATGATTTCACAGTATAGTCATCTTTTTTACAATATGCATTTAGTTAATTATTTATTTGCTTTTTATTTTACGTGAAAAGTAAGCTGAAGAACTATTTTTTTAATGTGTAATAATTTTAAATTTAACTTCCCTTAATGTATGGTGTAATGTTCACTAGCATCATTTGCGCATTACATCCCAAGGCTGTCGCTGAATTTTTTATGCGACAAATGCTTCTTCGACATGTTAAAATGTTGTTATTCTACTCTTAGCATTAAAGTGGGATAAAGGAATTCAAATGAATCTCAAACTAACCAAGATCACAATTTGCCGAAATCAGTCATCATCTTAAATACGTCTTCGCCCGTTCAAAAAGAAACCATGTCCTTGAAAGAATTATGACGGAGAAAATTGTGACACTTGTAAATTTAACAAGAAGCCAGAAGTTTTTCCTAAGTAGTATTAGGTGGAGATGAAAAAAGTATTCACTGCAGCCTCTCATTATTTCACAATTTATAACCGCACTAAAATTTTTATACCCTAGTATCTAGATGTCTAGTTAAGGAACAAGTTTGAGTACTTCAGGTCGGTTAACTTATGAATAATTTCTAAAAATTGGATATAAGCGTTAGTTGTTCAGTCATTTATCAAGTCTTTTCTCAATAAAGTTTGAAGAACAATTGAGTCTTCATTTTATTGATATGGGAACGAGTGTAGTAATTGAATAAACTGCTGTAAAAACACTTTGATCTACGAAATTTCTTTAAAATTATCAAAGGTGGCGTACAGAAATTGAAATTGAATTGCGTGGAATTGAAATATAAGCGTTAGTTATTCAGTTATTTATGAGCACAAAAACTATCAAGAAAGTCTTTTCTCTATAATGTGAGAAACAATTGAGTCTTCAGTTGATATGGGAACGAGTGTAGTAATTGAATAAACGGCAGTAAAAACACTTAGATCTACAAAATTTATTAAAAGTCAACAAAAAAAATGACATACTGAAACCGAAAATTGAAATTGAATAGCGTGGAAAATTGAAATACGGTACATTGAACGATGTGTACATACGGTGAGATGATTTTTTTAAATTGAAAAAAAAAAACAATGAAATTAACTTGTTAATAATTGAATAAATCTAACTGGTGTTTCGTTAGCAATGAAAGCAATCAAAAAGCTTTTTTACTAGAATTCATAATTTATTTTTAATTAACATTGTGTATTTTTTTCATTCATTTCTTTTTTTTTGCAAGATTAGAGTGCATTGTGCAAAATAAAGCTTAGTTATCATAAATAAAGGTATCATCATCTGAATGATGACCAAGAATATTTTTGAGCATGTATTCAAAGTTTCATCTTATTCGCACCAACAATGAATATTATTCGAACTAATAGTTACTTTTGTAATATGAAGAAGAAATCCAACAAGTAAGACACCATTATATTTAATGTAATTTTTCACTTCCACCATCAAGATCAAAAGAAAATTTCAAATTTACCTAATGAGCAAATAAAAGATTTTCTAAGTAATAAAGATACACTTGTACTGACAGAAAACTATCCATTGTTAAATGATAACCTGATTTAACAAAATAGAAGAAACATTATCTAGTAATATCCTACTTTTTTAAACGGTCTAATTTACTAATAAACAATTACTAATAATAATTTCCATCTCCAATCAATTATTTACTTCCTTATGTGGGCAATGAAAGGAGACATAACTAACTTTGAGAGTAATATTTCCTTGTGTGAATAATTGCTCTGTGTGTATTAACAATGTCATTATTACCACATTAATGGTAAACTTCTTTTTAATAATTGTGAAAATCCTCTTACTAAGCTTTGAGATTTTTCCCCAAAGTCAAAACTAAACAAATAAGTAAAAAAAAAAATAAAAGTACCATATCCCCCTAAACTAAGCTACAGTAGTTCTTTTCCTTTTTGGGATATCCATGCTGTTAAAAGTGTCTCAAAAAATACCCACATATTAATTTTCATTATTTTCGAACATAAAGATATCATTGCGAAACCTAATACCCGAGCTTTCTACGTTATTAAGAACTAACATTAGTGCTCAAAACTCTTGAAAGAGATTACAAGAAGGAGTGAGAAAAAATCCATGACATGCCAGCATGGTCTGGATGGATCAAAAGTTAAGTAATAACCATCTCAACCATTACCCTTCTTTCAGATAAAAGGGACAAAAAAGAAAGCGGAAATAACAAGCGTCTGACAATCTAACAAGAGGCCTATCAACTTACAAGACATGATCATTCTTCTCCACGTTCCACACGGATAGCTCGAAATTTCTGATGGAGTCAAGTTTGTTAAGTCTCTTTTCATTGCCCTTATGAGTAAGTAAATAATTGTTTGGCGACAGAAATAAAGCTGTTATTACTAAATTAGACCTTTTCAAAAAATTATAATTTAGGGTATTGCTGGGTTATGTTTCGCCCTATATTGTTAAAACAGGTTATCAGTTGACAATAGGCTGTCAGTAGAAGAGTGTCTTTATTGGGAAGATTTTTATCTCTTCCTTAGGTTAATGTGAAATTTACTTTTGATCATTTGATGGTAGAGAATTATATACATTGGTTCTTGACAGATCATTTCTATTTTAACTTACAGATGGTAACTAACAGTTCGAATAATGTTCATTATTCAGATAATATCTTTGTTTACCATAAACAAGAGTTTTGTTTTCGGTTATACATTCTAATTTCATGAAGAAAATAAATGAAAAATAAAAATAAAAAAGAAAAGGGAAATACGCGATAAAATTAGTTGTAATTCCAGTCAATTCCAAAACAAAATTATTCTATTTTGTTAAAGGCAAAGTACCTTACTTTCCTAGCCCTAAAACAAGGGTTTTTTATCCGGTCAAATACTTAAGTATATACTCTAACCCAGTGATCCCCAACTTTTTTGAATCAAAGAGCACACACTGGAATTCAACTTTGCACAATAAAGCTGAAGTAAAAAAGATGGCAACAAATGAAAAAAACCCTGATACTGCGCCTTACCTTCCCATAACAGTGACATGTACTTTGATTTTATTTATTATTACAGTCGAAAATTACGTTTTTCACAAGCATATGAAATCGGAATACTTTTTTATGTTTATCTCTGAAGCTCTAAAATGCGTGCTTTTATTTGCGCTGATCCCAATTTCTAACTTTGGATGGTTAATCACAAAAATTAAATAATAAAAAAAATGCGTGAAATTTCATTATTTTTTTAAAATTCTTATCGCACGTGGTGGGCACAGGTGAAACGCTTGGCGGGCACTATGGAGTGAGGCCATAAGGTTGGAGACCACTGCCTTAACCAATATTATTAACTATCATCCTTTAGTTAATCCACATTTAAGCACTTTTAACGAAAGAAAAATTTATCTTTCACTGCTGTATCCAAAATTATTGTGAAATTGAAGTTTAGGGATATGTCACGAGTTGTTACACAAATGTCTTGGGCATAGTCTCTGTTAATTCATGCAGGCACAAAAAAAGATCTGAGTTTCATAGTCTCGAAAGTTTTATAGTTAAACGTGTTGTTGTGTGTGAAGTGCATAAAAAATATATTTGGTTTATTTTTCTTCCAAAAATTTTCCTGCCCGTTTGGGTGTCATTACTCACTTGCGATTTCCAACAAAATTTGTTAACTACTGTATCTCCGGAACGGTGACGATGTTTTGTTGGGATTTCTTATTACTTGAAACATAATCTTCTTTTACGATACGCATTGTTTGGAGATATGAGTTCAATGTTTCTTGCTACAGCCAAGTAATAAAAAAAAAATCAAAATTTGAATTATTTTCAAACTAGCCAATATTATTTTTTTACACCGATGTTCAGTACCATTGAGTACTACATTTACCGAAAAGGGGGAGCATCCAGTTTGTAGCTTAACAGGTTTTAAAGGAATTTGAACAGAACATCAGGTGCAACAGAACTGCAGCCTCGATAAATTAAAAAAAGAGCAATCTTTGATCTCATAGTAACCAAAATTAAGGAAAAACTAAAAATTTGGAAATTATTTAGTTTTTGTTTTGCACATTTAATTTCTAGCGTTAATTAGTTTTTTGTTTTTTTTTTCAATGATTTAAAATGTTTTTTTTTTCAAAAAGTCTTTTCAAAATAGTCTTCTTCAAAATTCTTTCTGATATAGTATGTCTGTATCAAATCCGTTTGCTTAGTCGAGAGTAAAAAAAAACTTTTCCATCCAGAGCCTAATTTTGACTGGTTATAAATGTTGTGAATAAAATAATAGCTTTTTGAAAATAAAATAACATATAGGTGACAGCAATCCTTCTGAATATCTTCCAAGTAAAACAATTTAGGCTTGAAACACTTCCAATTGTTTAAGGAGAACATATAGACCGACTATTCCACCATCCATGCATAATTCTACCTCTAAAAACTACCTAGTTTTTGCATTTCATTCGTTAATTTGTTTTGGGAGTTTTTACTGTTAACAATTTTACGATAAATTTACCGTACGGGCTTTATAGTCCTTATCGGGCTTTTATTTATCATCAATTTTTAATACAGTTTTATATTATTAGTTTTAGTTCTTTTTTTTTTTACTTTTGGAAGGAAAGTAGATGAAATATAATACTGTATACAAATTATCTCTGTACATTCATGGCAAATTATCTCTGTACAACAACTCTGAACAATTATTCAAAATCAGTTCAAATTATTACTTTAATTTGTTGAAACGCTAATCTTATTCATTCTTCCAGAACTGTTTTAAGGCAATCTGAAAGTGAAAATATTTAGATTCCTGCAAAATTAAGCATCTTTATATGTAGTTACTTAAACATAAGACAGATTGATTACTTTTCGCATTAATATTTACCACCATCTAATTTAGTGAAACAAGAAAATATTTTCCCCGAGGTGAAATATATTTTTCAGCAATTTTTTTCATTTTTATTAATTTTAATATTTTCTTGCAATTGTTAAAATCCCATAACTAAAAAGTGATTGCGCGAGTACTGAATAATAGTTTTGGAAATGTATTTTAATCTCAATGGGAAATATTTTTGTTTACTGGAAATACCACTTTCCAACAACTTCTTGATAACGTCATCCCGGAAAAGACATCTTTTCTAGACCGTTCTGACAGATATTTCAAAAGAGACTGAAATCGAAAAGATTTTTTCATTATTCTATTTTTTGACTGCTCGTTAAAATAATGGCTATGTTTGGTCGTAAAAACTTTATATTGGTAAAGAAAAAGTTCACTATTTCTCTTTAAAGGAACTCATTATAAGCGAAAAGGGTAGAAAACTGTAGTTGCATCAAAATTTTTCCGAGGCATTTAATCGATATTTCTAGTGTTTTTCATCGATGGTTATCGATTCATGTCGGCCAATAAAAACGCTTGCATAAAAAGGAAATTCGTATAAAAATGAATCATCTTAAAAGGTAAATACAAAAATTTGTAAACCGTGGACTATACAGTTTGCGTAATAACATTAATTTACGGTTGAAACCGTTTAGATATATATTTTCACTGAAAAATTTTCACGCAAAGTGCATTTTTGAAACAATTGAGCAAAATATTACAATTCTATGAGGAAAATAACTAAAGATGTATTTTCGGAATAATTAAAGTAAATATTACTATTAAAATATGTACATTGAGTCATTTTAAACATAAAGTTACTACGGAAACGAACGGTTATTACAGCAAATTATAAAATGTCTGCTTACACTTGTCTCGTGGTTATAAAAAGTTCCTTTTTTGTGCAAAAACTTTTGGGCTTTCTGAGACTTCCTGCCGCAAAAACTATAAAGCTTCACTGTGTTAATTTTTTTTTTTTTTTGCTGATAATAAATCCATAAATATGTCACATTATTTTCATAACACAAACTGGACATAGATGCAAAGTATTAAGTTAAAAATATAGACATAAGAAATATTATATTGTTAAATATTATATAAAACGAATATATCTACGCTGTATTGCATCAATTAACACTATAATTTTCCCTCACTGCGTGGTGAATAATTTTGTAAGGGGTAATAGTACAAAATTTGCTTTCGTATTTTTTACCACTTTAAAAATGTGCGAAAAAATAGCGCTAAATTATAAAAATACCTGTGGTATTTCTGGGTAAAAACTTTTTTTTTTTTTGTTTGTTTGAGGAAACTCTTGGCATCAAACCTTTTTATATTAAGGTAAATCTTCAGAAAAGGGAAAAAAATACTTAAGAATTGCTTCGGAGTTTCTCATTTAGTTATGAGTCTATTTACTATTTATTTCTTTATTTGCAATTTTGAAACTGCTTATTTATTTTTATAAAATCACATTCACCGTGGCTGATATATTTTTTTCAAGAGAGCGTGCCCAGAACTAAAATTAAAAACACTTTTCAATTCTTTCTTGTCAGTTAAATTTTTAGTTATTGCTGATAAGGATTAACAATCAAATTATTTACTAAAATTATATTAATTAGAGGTGGGCAATGTCGTTCTTTTTAATGATCCGTTCGTTAGAAGATCGTTCATTCTTTTGATCCGTTTATTCAACTCGTTCATTTGAACAACTTCGTTCACTTAAAAAAGTTGCAGGTGATCTCTCTGCACCACATACTCCCGTATATTATTAGATCAGTATTCGTTAAATCAGTAATATTCTTCAGAGAAAAAATAAGTAAACTCATCTGAAAGTAAGAAAATATGCTTATTTAAAATTAATCAAAAAATTTTATTCAGGTTTAGATGTATAAAGCAATTATAGTTCATTTTGTAATGTCATATTTCTCAGTTGCTGAATGGTAAGATATGTTTTTCGTTCCAAAAATTGTTATTAAATTTTACTATATAAAAAAAGTTCTGTTTGTGACGTTATAAAATGTTCAAAATTGAAATTACGTGAAATAGTGCACTAGTTCTAAATAGAAATATAATTTCTAAAAGTGTAGTATAGTCACAGGTGAAAATAAAACAAAAAATAATTTTAAAGGAGTACTTCAAGTTGCATTTAAAAAAATGTAAATCACAAAATAAATAAGAGAGAAAAAAAACAGGCTATAATATTAAACACGAGAATAAACAAATGTTTATTAAAAACGTTAAATACATTATACATAACCTTAAATACGATATTATAATCAAAAAACGTCTGCTTTTAAATAAAAACTGGCGTAAGTTGTCGAAACTGACCTTTTTTGACCCCAAAACAAACATCAGTCAGCCATGACATCTTTCCAGAAAAAAGAGGTGCGTTCCTTCAAATATTTTTTTTTCCAACTATAGCACTGTATGCATACATACATATAGTATTACCAATAGATCATGTATAACTAAAAAATTAGCAACAAATATATTGGTAGCTCAGCCGGAGTGCCGGGTAACTTAATTTAAAAAAGAATATTCGCCTTAATATTAGGGAGCTTCAAAAGATTCCACAGTACCAATCAGAACAGAAACAAAAATACAACACTTTTTTTTTAAATGGGGGAAAGAATTAGACAGTAATAATCCCTATGAAAAATATCTGGATATTAAGGTAAAATAAGCGACTAGGAAGTCGCCAAGCAAGTTAAAAATAAAGCCAAATCAATATAGATGTTAGTTTGATAGGGGGGATGATATAGAAGAAAAAAGGATCGCCAGAAAAGTGATAAAAGTATTTTTAGAAATAATTTTGGCGACAGAAAGCGTGAGAAGGATTCTATCAGGTGGGTGGGGGGGGGTGGGGGGTCAGAAAGTGGAATGTCCAAACATTTTGTTATCAGCCCAAACAAGTTACGCAAAACATTACTAATGGATACATTGGAAGATTGCAAATGAACTATAAATGGTTAAAAAAAATAATGAATAAAGCAGAAAGTAAAAAAACTCGAATACATTTTACTGAAATGAGAAAAAGGAAGTTTGAGATTGATTAAGAGTTAAAAATTTTAAAATAATTGTAATTAAAAAAAAGGAAATGCAATTTTATACCAAGTGAATAAATACAATGTTCCAAAATCCTCATCGTTCAAAAGAACGGTTGCTCATTTTAAGTATTCGGTCTTTTTGACCCGTTCATTCATGAGCGACACATCCCTAATGTTAATGTATATAAAACTTATTTGCAGCGCATGTACCAATGCCTTTTTCCTGGAGTAGTTCGTTAACGTAATCATTGTATTAACTGCGTGCCATGACTGTAGCTTTGATAAAATTTGTAATATTACAAACTACAAACCTCAAATTATTAAAACGTGAAGCTTCAGGATACTAAGCTGATAGTTTAGTGTTAGAATTGGGATGGAATGAACACGTACGGATAATCCTAACTATAACGATCATAGTGTTAGCAAGGCAAGAAGTTTTAGGCTAACTGTTTTCGGTAAAAAGAAAAAAAAAACGTGATTACACTTCAACTGGTTGATAAAGTATCAACTAAAATATTTCCCTTTAGAAATCGTTGCTTTTTTATCCATGTAAGCATATTTTACAGTTACATTATTGTATTATTTATACCTTCTTATTCTATGTTATACTTTTTTTTTTAAATCATACATTAAGCAGACTTTTAATGAAAAAAAGTCCTTCATTTATATAGAAAAAAAAGAAATGGAAGATTTATTCACTTGACTGTTGATTAAAAAACTACAATGAAAAACCTATTGGAGAACTGAAGAGAAGAGAGACAAAATAAAATACGCACCCTGACTACAAGCTTAATAAGCAACAAAGTCTTTCTTAGGCTGAATAAATTGAGTAAAATGTGATTGTTACAGATTCAAGTTTCGGTTCGTTTACTTTCCAAATCGGAAAGATAAGAAAAACCTTTAAAGGCCTTTCGAATTGTTTTTATTAACTAAGTAATTTTCCAAAGCATTTAATACACAATGACAGTACTTTTAAAAAAAAAAATGTATAGAGAATCGTGCAAGAGCGAAAACGGTTTATTTCGACCTTTTCTTCTGAAAGTTATAAAACAATATAAAGAGTTATGTTTAAGTGTATTATATTGTATTTTAACTTACGCTTTATTTATTATATTTTAATATGTATATTCATATATTAGTATCGTTATACTTTAATTTCTACTCTAAAACCAAATAATAGGAATTTCTGTGTTAGTTACCTCTCCCCCCCCCCCCCAGTGGGTTGATAAATATTGAAAATGATATTTATATATAATCATAGTTACAGGTGTCATATGCATTGCAGGTGATAGTTATTTAACGCTAACTACTGTATTTTCCTCATTTCATTTATTTTGCCAAATGTGAAACAATTCCGTTTTTGCTCAAAATCACGCAAATTCATTCTAAAACAAGCTAATGTGTGCATCACATGACTTCCTTTTACTCCAATTTAATGTGATTTCCCAATCACTGATAATTTTAATGTGATTCAATAGTTTACTCTCTAAATATCACCAACAGTGGCCAAATTAAAATCAGACTTTTAAAAAAAAATCGCGAAATTTGTCGGCAAGTTGGCGACAAAACTTGGCGACCAAAAGACTGGCGATATATCGCCAAGTGTCCGGCAAGTCATAACGCCACTTGAGTTTACATCGAAATTAACAATGATTTCCCGTCAAAAAGGGGCAAAAGTCCCATTTAGAAACACTTGAATGCAACCAAAAGAGGAGGTGTACAACTAGACCCTACTAGGAGTCGACGTACCAAATTTCAACTTTCTAGGACATACCGTTCTTGATTCACGCGACATGCATACGCGCATACAGACGTTTCGAGAAAAGTCGTTGTAATTAACTCGGGGATCGTCAAAATATATATTTCGCGTCTATACGTTCTTAGGCACTTATCCACGTGTGGTCGAGTCCGAAAAAAAAACTCAACATTTCCTCAGGGGTGAGTAAAATGTAAATTAAGATCGATTTTTGAGTGAAAATTTTTTCGCGAAACAATACTTCTTTTTTTGTAAAAGGAAGTAAAAAATCTCAATCCGATTTCTATGAATAAATTAAAAGGGAAATATTTTTTAAAAGAGAAAATTTTGAGATGATTCAATACTGCTCATCCAGTTGGTGGAATGTTTGACAGATTAGCCAAGTCAGTGAACCGTCGCTAACCCCTCCCCCCCCAGAGAACGATTCTACAATTTACTTCAAAGTACTCCAAAAAAAAAAAACCTTGTCTTAATTAAACAATTTTTAGGAGCGGCGTTATTGTTTCATAAAAAAAATCCACTCATTCTCTTTTTTTTCTTGCAGTTATTTAATATCGTGATTTTTCTGCTAGGAACCCTAGTCATCTCCCCACCTACCTACTTTTGTATGTGATTTTTGTAACACATTCTTTAACATAATAGCAACCACCACTTCTCATTAAACTGGACAAGTCGATAACGACTGAGAATAATAAGCAGTGGCGACTTCTTATCCACCCTAACTTTTTACAGCAACTAATTTTCGCAACCCAGATCAGCATCACATCTTGCAAAAAGGTTGTTAAACGAAAGGAAACTGTATTTAAGTGTATGGAGCTTTCATAAGCCAACTTATTTTACATATCCTAGTTTATATATAATAAGGTTCAATTCTAACAAAATCTCTTTGTGGGATGAACAACTGTAAAGGATTAAATTTTTCCCGCAGAGCCAAATCTACATTTTTTTTTGTCGATTTAACAAGTATGAAAACAGGTTCCATTTCTGTGCAAGTAAACTATCCAACAAAAAGTTCGAAAAAGATAATGCCTTTATCTCTTATTTCTGAGATATATAATTTGAGCCAATTTCAACACTGTTTTTCCCGGTTTTTTTATATTTAATTTAAACTATTGCTTTACTTTGGTGCTCAAAAACGTTAATTAAAAAAATATAGCTGAATTTATTCATTTTTCCCTTTTTATTCTCCGTATTATTTTGCTTTAATCATGTTTCTTTTTCATGTGTCAGAATATTTAAAAAGCTATTATAAAGTTAAATATTGTAAATAGCGATCAAAAATATATTCGTTCCGAGTAATCTCGTATATGGTTGCAAATATGCAAAGTACTCAAAAATACTGCTATGTGAATTAATTTAGATCCGTTTGCTCTAATTTTGATGCCGAATGGCTTACTACATCTGGGGGTTCTTATACTAACTTAAACATTCGCAAACAATTGTGAATGTAAAAAAAGGCTTTGTTGTAATTAACGCTACTTGGGAGACTCGAACTTCTTTACTTGTAGAAATTCAGGCAGAAGGTGATAGCCCCTGTGAAAGTGAGGACCCATAAGGGCAGTAATCAGGTTTCTGACCCAGGCCGATATTTGAGCCCGACTTTCTCTCACCACCTCCACTATTTACGAATGCATTGGAAGAAGAGCGAAAGTCTCCCGGAACCCTGCACTCATAGTAACCTTTAGCGGCCGACCACAAAACTTTCTCCTCTCGAATTTAACGTGCACGTACTCCGCATGTATCTGGTGACAATGGGACCCGAACTCAGCCAAAGCTGTATTCACTAGACTAATCACGAAGAGGACGGTGCTATGAGGATTGTAGCTCCCGTCTCCGCGAGTTAAAACTTTTTTTTTTTCATAATTACTGCATTAATTTGTTTCTTGCAATTCTTTTAATGTAGCAACATTGTTCTTTAGTTTGATTAGCTCGAAAATGTTTCAGCTTTAAAATGCAAAACTCACGCAGTTTTAAAATTGACGCAGCTAGTTAGCGCTGTAATTTTACTAAAAACAAGCACATAACTGTTTTTATTTTCTTTAGATCAAAAATCCTCAATGCAACCACTGTGGATTTTTCTCTTTCAGTTGTCATATGCATTAGTTTATGATCTTCGACTACAAAAACATTTTCGTATGTTGCGACGTCACAGCGGTTCAAGATTTTTGTGACCTCCTCCGGATAAAATCTTGCATTTTTCCCATTCTAACAATCATCAAGATCCTTCATTAGTTACTAAAAGTTATCGATATTTTCATGCTCTAAGTTTAGTTTTAAGACTAGTAACCTTATATATTTTATATCTCGGTTAGGGCTTAAATCACTTTCTTTTGAAGTAATAATATACCCTCTACTCTTAGCAGAAAATAGCAAGCAGGCTTTTAACTTGACTTCATGCCCCTCAAATTTCACTCTTCAATATCTCAAACTATTTTTTGGCCTAATCTTCGCTGTCAGCTCTCGTGTGTGCTTTGTGACATTAACGTAAAAAGCTATCTTAATATAATGAGATAACGTAAAGTAATTTAATGATATTCAACTTTTTATCCATAGCAATTTATAGCCGATTTTAGGACAGAATATATATAACCCAAAGAAAGTAAGAGTATGAATAATTAATCTCTGTTCACTAGAGAATTGGAACTGGTAATTTAGGGGGTAACTTGATCTTCTGCCAACAAAGCTGTCGGGATTCTCTTATTCGTCGATGGGTATTATCATGAAGTCTTACTTAGACTGGGATAACCTAAATCTAATCTAATAACTAAGGGCATCGAACAGAATTAGTTTAATATCTCAATATCTTTATTGAACGAGTTTAGGAATAAATGATTTCCAACTTCTTATAGTCACACTACCAAAATTTAAGAAATAAGTGAATAAACGAAATTCAAAATAAACCTTTTTCTGCGCAGTATCATTATTTTATTTTCAGAGTTAAAAATATTTAAAAGAGTTTATATATATATATATATATATATATATATATATATATATATATATATATATATATATATATATATATATATATATATATATATTAATTGAATATTGAATAATACATTTGGTCAGATATGATATTTTCTCTTATATATTTGCACTTTATTCTAGGACTTCTCAACTAGCTATTAATTTTTTTTAAGTATCATTTTTTTTTAAAGTAATGATTTGTGCGTGATGTGAAAGTGGTCGTTCAGCCACACCTGCAACATGTACAAATCGATACTTTTTAAGTACAAAAAATAAATAATCCAAAATAATGCGAAAATATTTTTAAAACCTGGTTTATCAATTGTGCTCATCTGTATAAAATACATTCAGAGGTGCTTTCAATCATATCATTTGCGGTCTAATCATTCACTAATTTTTTAAGTAACTCCTTGCTCTTTTGGATAAAAGTCAAATTTGAAATATATTTTTAGTTCTATTATAAACTGACTAGGAGGCTCCGCACCCGGCTCGTTTCGCTCGACAACTGTCCTTCGCCAGATGCCGCCGTCAGCGTGTGACAAATGATAATTTTAACGCATTATTCCTGAAAACATCCAGGGGTGAGGATGTCCGAAAAATATCCTGAGGACCAGGGCAGAATGGCTTTCCCCGGATGTTCTGTTGGAAACGGTTTCAGTATTGACCTGGTAGACATCGTCAATCGGGAGGTAATAAAGTCGGAGACACTGACACACACACACACGTTTGCGCGCAGATTTTTTTAAAATAGATAGCATGATTTTTCAAAACTAACTTGCAGTTGAATGTTACGTGTAGGCCCTCTGGAAAGTACAGCACAGTAGTATTTATTTATCTACTCACACAGGCTATACCTAATTTGTTATTGTAGTTATTGTTTTTCCTTTTTTTTATATAAAAAAGGAAGTATTGAATTCGCGAAAAAAAAATTCACTCAAAAATCGACCTTAATTACCATTTTACTCGCCTCCGAATGAATATTGAGTTTTTTTTTTTTTTTTTTGACTCGACCAGACGTGGATAAGTGCCTAAGAGCGTATAGACACGCGAAATATCCGTAATGACGATTGCAGAGTTAATTACAACGAATTTTCTCGTGACGTCTGTATGTACGTAGGTATGTATGTGCGTATATATGTCGCATAACTCAAGAATGGTATGTCCTAGGAAGTTGAAATTTGGTACGTATACTCCTAGTGGGGTCTAGTTGTGCACCTCTCCTTTTGGTTGCATTCGAGTGTTTCTACAGGGGTCTTTTGTCCCTTTTGGGGGGTGGGGAATCATAGTTAATTTCGATGTAAATTCAAGTGATGTTATAATTTGCTTAGCACACTTGCACTTAGCACACCAAATTTGGCGATTTTTTTTAAAAATCAGTTTCAATTTGGCCACTGTTGGTGATATTTAGAGAGTAAACTATTGAATCACAATAAAATTGCCAGTAATGGGGAAATGAGATTAAATTGGCGAAAAAAGAAGTCATATGATGCACACATCAGCTCGTTTTAAATCAGTTAAAAATAGTTTGTGGTGAGTGAAAGCAAGAGTATTTTTGAAGAAATACGGGAACTTTTTACAAGAATGCATTTAAAGAGAAAAAACTAAACCTAGTGGTTCAACAGCCGAAGGGGACCAAGGCCTTCTGTGCCTATCTCGGTGTTCGTGCTCGAGAGTTCCGGGCTGCAAAGGCAGTTGTTCAGGTTAGGCAGTTAGCCTAACGCGGAACCCCCAATGTTTAGCTTCTAAGCACGCTTGGTACTCACTTAATTGGCCCACTAATGGGATGAAAGGCTGGATTAAAGAAAAAAATACACCCTATTATATTCCTGTAATCATGTTACTGATTCCCAAACGACTATTTTCTCTCGTTCGCTCCTTACTTTTTTTTCTTGAAATAATAATTTAGCTTCATAATCATATGTTACTAAAGTCTAATTTGCCTGTCTATTTTACGCAGTAATTTGCTCTAAAAGGTTTACCAAGTCCCTGACCAAGGCTGTTCTTTCCTAAGAAAGTGCAGTGGAAAAAATACATATTCTTAGACTTAATCGGTGATTTCGCTTAAAGGGTAACAAATGCTTTCATAAGGTACGAAAACTAAGGTATTCTTTGAAGAATAAAAACTGCGATGAATTCTTCGTAGTTAAGTGCAATGGGAAGAACGCCTGGAATGCAATTTTTTTACTTCATTCGGAATGAAATAAATTTTCCCGAGTTTTCCTAAGTCGACAGCGCGGAATATAATACCTGAGTGTGAAGTTGGGCAGGAATAGCTTTCTTTCAAATCCAGTTTTGATTATTTTCCATTTTTACTACCTCGAACATAAAATCACTTGAAGAATCTGTGTAGAAAATATTTTTTTTACAATCGAACCAGATTTTTTAATGTGACTCTAAAAATAATATCACATCAACATTTTGAGATCAAGGAAAATCAAATGAAAAGTAAAATTGTTTTTATTCATTTAAGCTAATTTTTAAAATGCTCTTAAAAGTTTCCTGGAATTTAAAATAGTTTCTGCAGTTCATTCATTTCTTGGATGGTAACTCAAGCTGATTTTTATTTCAGAACTTGCTGTAGACAATTGAGTGAGCCTATACAACGCGAAAGCGGATAAAAACTTTTAAAATACTTAAAATAATGGATGAAAAAATCACTGAGCGATGTTGTACTATGACTGTGATGGTTGACTTCCAATCCGCTGTGGCTAAAGCAATTCCAGTTGTCAAAAAAAAAAAGGATAAGGAGATTCAGTTTTATTGTGATAGCGTATTTGACAATCTCCTCTTCAACCCGAACATAAATGAGCTTGTCAAAGGTCAAGCATTAAGTTACCAGAGCCACGAGTGCTAACTGCCAAAGTATTTGCATTTGAGTATGAGGTTTTCTAGAAGGAGGCTTCCCCCACCCCCCGGAGACTTGATGGATTTGAATTTAAAAAAAAACGCTTTAAAGCTTAATGATGAGTGATTAAATTTATTTATTTTCCTTAGCACTATTCAGATAGTAATCTAGTTCAGTGTAATTAGGACTAAAGGGTTATACCACGTGTTCTTTAAATTATCCATTAAGCGTAATTTCACATACACTTCAGGAACAAACGTCATATTTCTGATAAACGTCCAAAATACTTAAAAAGCTTGGCGAGTTTCAACCCGCCACAGTTAAAACTAATAACATGTTATTAATAGGCGTTGATGAGTTTGAAACTTTTCATGAACAAGTTGTACCGAGTTTATCAAAAGCATCGGGGAAGTGCTATATCGTCTCATTTTAGACTTCCTCGACACCTTTCCAAATTTTCCTGTCTTGAAGCAACAAACATTCTTCTTAAGTTCTGATGCGAAAATTTTGATGTGAATTATATAAGAGGTCTGAAGCCTGATAGTATACATTTAGGAAAGAAAATATGCTTAAAAAATGGACGCTGTAATCTTAATTTCGTCACAGTTGAGTAAATCAAGTTATGTGATAGCTTCTAATGTTTAAATTGAACACAAGCTACATTTATAATGCAGGCTATGTATAGAAGTATGGCACATAAACCTGCTGTAATTTTTTTTTTACGTAATGCAGTAACTCAGTTTTCCGTAATACATACAGAAACAATACTTTATCAATGCGTGGACCAACTGGGCCTAGCTTCAAGTATAGAACTCCCAATTATTTTCCAAATTACATTACACATAAATGGCTTACCCAAGGGGATGCAAAGGGGCAGATGTACCCCCCCCCCCCCAACCCTCAGATTTTTTTTTATAGAAATCGAAATATTAAGGACAGATATTGTTTACTCTCATAGGCTGGCTTTTGAGAATCATTGGGAAAATTCTAATACAAAAAGGGTGTGAGGTTGGAGGTAAGGGGTTGAAAACCATCTTAAATGCAAAACGTAAACCTCATGAAAAGGTGCTTTGAGTTTTTTTTTCAAATGATAAATATGTAATCGAAACTCAAATGCTGCCATATTAGGTGTTTTTCTATAATATTGAATAAATAACAGCAACAGTTCCACTCAAAAGATAAAATGTAATATTTTTTTAATCATGAAAACGCGGGAAAAAACTGGGAATGTCCAGCAACCTCAAAAAACTTTGGGTGGTGCATCGAAATTAGCGCCATCAAATAAAAGTATTTCAAACTTTTTTTCTAAGCATGTGTTCAGAAAGGTTTTTCCCCTCTTGTTTTAAGACAGACAATTTTAATCAATGTTTGGATACTGCGCACGGTGAAGAAATATTTACAAATCGTAAAACAGGTTATGATTTCCTTTCAAATTCTAATCAGAATCTGTAATGACCTTGCATAGGTTAATTAATAAAGGAAAATGAAACTGAAAGATAATTAAAATTCGCCTGATTGTAGTATTTCTATTTTGATTGTATATTTTCAGATATGGAAAGCAAAATTACTCAGACAACAGATTAGTAAATTGCTATACAGACATTATAAGGTCACAAATTATATACTTTGTACTCTTTTTAAGACGTATTTCTGCGCCTATTCTTTGCCTTTAAAAATGTTATTATTTTCGCCTGTTTCAGCATGTACTACTGAAAGATCGTTTTAATTTACGAATTGTTTAAAAGGACTTAATAAATTGAATATATGAAATGCATTGTACTGTGTGTACAATACATATCAGAAGAAGTCTTTAGAGTTCTTTAAAAAAATAAGAAAAATAAATATAACATCGTAAAAAAATGTAGGGAAACAGTATACACTGTTAAAACTACAGGTTGCGTTTGGCACCTTTCAGTGGTGAAACGCTTGTTCACCAGCGACACCCGATAGAGAGCCGAAATTGCACCCTTAGCAAGGGTGAAAAACTGGCTCCCTTCAACCAACGTGCACCGTAGGTGAAAGATGGTACTCTAGGTGAGAAAAATGGCACCTTTATTGCTTCTTAGAGAGATTCCCCCCCCCCCCCCGTGTTGTTTGCGTTTTTTAATACAATTGTGTTTTATTTATTTTGATTTATATATACGAAGGCATTTGATCACATTTCAACTTTCGAACATAGTTTAGAAGTGTTCATGGCTTTAATTTGTCTGTTCGTGCACTAACTTTTTTATATTCACACTTGGATTGCTCAGTAATGAATATGTTGTTGACAACTTTTACTGCATGATCCGTACTGAAAATGAATAGGGAAGGTAGTTATCAATCATTAGTCGGAACAACCAGAAATATTAGGTAAAATTAGATTAGAATCATGGGAAAATAAAAGCGTTCATAAACGTTTAAAATTTAATCGAGCGTAACATATCAATACTTAGTATAAGATTCGATATTTGAGTATCCTTATGCGTACAAGATAAATACTGATTTAAAAGCCCTTCTTTCCAATGTCAAGTTTTCCGTCAGATTAAAAGTAAAAACGAGTAAATAACTACATTCGCTTCATGCAATAACGCCTGAGAAAGATACGTTAACCAAAACACGATGTGAAACTCATGAGTCAAACGCTGAGTGAGAAAGATTTCTTTTCAGGCGGTTTTTTTCCCCCCGCCTTTGCTGCTTTCTTCGTTTCCACTACGTAGTTATTTCATTTGAGAAGAAATAGACATTGGTATATTGGCTGCTCACGTCGATGCATTTTTATTCCGGAATTAGCAATTCAATTATCAGCTGATTTAACGTTTTTATTTTTAATGTTGTTGTTGTTCAAGATAGTACTGATAGATAGTTTTAGGTAACAGTTTTGCAGGATATAAATAGCAAGATATTAAATATTTAATAAGGTAAACGGAACAATAAGCAGTTGTCAACATACTTTAAGCACTTTAAATATGTTCGAAAGCTCTAAGTGCTACAATATGATCAAATACCCTTACTTACGCGATATTTCGAAGATTAATCCACGAAATTTTCAGTTTTGTACTTCATTCAATGTGAAAGCAAATTTCGTTGCAACTTCCTTCGTTCGCCATTCAAACTGAAGTTGTCGTTGGACGATTAGTCAGAGCGCATGCGCAATGAGTCGCTCTCCTATTGAATCACTTTTGTTAACGTCGTTCACCCACTGAGGAACCAAAAGCACCTTGACGACACTTCCTAGCCTCCGTTTCACCCCGCGGCACTGTTTTTTCACCCTAGGGTGAAATTTTTTACCCCTGTGGCACTCCTGGTTTTAACAGTGTAGTTGTTGGTCATTAAGTGATGACGTATGTTTCAATGTTTCAATTGTCATGACGTATGTTTCAATTTAAAAAAATAAAAGTTTCACCTAAACAGAATTAAGTTTCATGATGATATATTAATGTATTTATGTACTCATACTGTTATTAAACACTTTTTGTATTGGGGAAATTTTGTAAAAAGCTGAAAATTTCAAAATCGAAGCAAATACATATCTGTAAATAACCAATAAAATAGAAAACCTAGTGTGGTGCATAGAGTATGCCACTAAAAGACAAGCACAAAATATACTTTAGAATTCCTTCATTGCAAAAACAAAAAGGAAAATATCGGACCATTTCCTTTTACCGTTGCGTATAATTAAACTAACATAATTTAAAACACTAAAAAGACCTTTTCAAGTAAAAGCATTTCTATATTCTCTCAGTAATGAAAGTGATTCATCGTTAAATTTGAGGCACTTTGTTTTTATTTATTTGTTTATTTTGTGTTTTCTTTAGTTTACAGTTAAGCGGATATGCTTCCGATATTTTACAACAGATATCAAGGAGCGTCTGTGCTTTAGCGGTTATTATGTAATTAAAAGGAGGAAAATATCCCAATAACTGTAGAAAAGGTAATTAAGAATATCTTTTCAAGTTTGATGTCATTCCGAAGTGCAATAATTTACCACATCATTGAACCACGTATTAAAACAAAAACCAATTAACATTTCATGTTTGCTTCCAATGCCAAACCTCTTCACTTACTCCATCTTTTACCAAACGTGTTTTAACGATGGAAATACAGGGTGTAAAGTTGTAAAAAGAAACATACCAATAATAATAACAAAAATGATGAGAACTATTATGCAGTAAAACCCCGCAAATTCGGACCCCGTTAGTCCAGATCTCCGGATAATACAGATCGATCGATTTTTTTTTTTTTTTTTTAATTTGAGGAGTGATCGTCAAATTTTCATAACATTAATTTATTTAACCCTCTCACGGGCAAGACCGTGTTATGTTGTTGATTGAGTTCCTTTATCTTGGCATTGCAACTTTTGAATCTTTTTTTTTTTTTTCGACGATAGGGAAAAAATTGATTCAAAAGTTGTATTGCAGAGAAAATGGAACTCAAAGAACGACATTCCACGATCTTGCCCGTGAGAGGGTTAATCCTCGCATAAAGCTGATTTTCAATAAGTATGTTTTATTTATTTTTTTATTTTTTTCATTCTCCAGATAATCCGCATTGTTTCGGATCCCAATTAATCCGAATTATCGAGATTCTACTGTACTGAAAATTAGCGGGATAGGTAAAACTAATGATACGAAAGTAAAATTGAGGAATTTCTTTTAGAATATGTTTTAGAGAATTTACATTTTTACATCTGATGAAAAAAATAAGTGGTTTTGGAATTACATGTATTCGTTGTTTTTCTTCGATATTTTATGGCAACATACTTCAATAGTTTCCTTAAATCAGTGTTATCAGAGCTCCTCGAACTAACAACATCGTCATTCCCATGCCTTTCTTGTTTACAACTATCAAACTTCAATTACAACAAAAATACCATTTGTACGCAACTAAGGAAAACGTTTTGAAAAAATATTCTCAAATATATTTTTGTGTATCATAAAAGAAAAACATGGACAGACTGAAATACAGCCTAAAAGTTGTCGCAAAAAAAGAGTTGGAGTAAACCGTACACTCTTAAAGCCATTGCAGTAATCAAATGTATTTCTTTGCAAAGAAAAAGTAAGAACTATCAATATTTATAGCCAAAACTAAACTTTTACTTTTAAGACTTCAACTGTTTTGATATATATTGGAACCATTTGCAAAAATATGGTGTCTAAGTAGGATTTATTTTACCACTTTTCTCTCATGAGTTTATTTTCACCAATACAACCAATTCGTTGTTTCTGGTTTTCGGACTGGATAAGTTGGGACGAAAACTGTCAATATCTTTAGTATATTGATACATGTATCCGTACATAAGATATGCTAGGGTTTTTATCAATTTAAGACAAATGCAAGTTTTTTAGATACGATTTTTATATTTTTGAGTTTAAAGTTTGCAAGTTCTCCGTAACACTGGGGAACAAGCTTTTTTCTTATGTTTTGTGAAATTTCTTAATTTACCTTAGACACTTTTCGCATTGCTGATTTCAAATCTGCTATTGGTTTCCATGGACTTGCTACAGTCTTATGCAGTTGAAAAATATATTCCACAGCAAGAGTTTTGAAAATTCACTCGAACGAAAAGGATTGCGTTTCGGAATTCCTATGGTTTTGCGTTAAGATTATAACAGGGACAGCAATTTTCGTATGATTAATTTGAAGAGGATTTACAATAAAAATTGAGGCAGCATCTCCTACCCTAACACTCCATCTGCTTTTTGACCGATTCCACTCTCTGATCAACTCTTCTTTTTGTGTAGCGCAGTGGCGGTTCTTTTTTTTTCCTGATAGTCTACTCTACTTTGTTTTATTTCATACATATATTTAATAAATATCTAGGCTCTGAATCAAATTATACATTCAGAAAAAAAAATTAAATGAACTAAACGAAAAGTTGCCATCCAAAAAGGCTGTTGCTTTTGGAAATAACAGACTATTAATTCATTGCACTTGAGCTCTACTTGAAGATAAAAATTTAGATTTTATTTAACTTCAATTGCTTGGCAACACAAACGAGAATAACGGAGTAAAATAACTTATTTGAAAATATTTCATTTTGAACCTTCATAAATAAGTCAAGTAAGTTATTACTTGGACGAAAATATTTATCAGAGGTAAGAAAAAAAATTCGCTTCTTTAAGGTAATATATAAATTCCAGAAGTAAAAGTTGCGCAAGTATGAAAGCGTATTTAGCGTATGAAACGTATAAGAGATGGCACACCAATACAGTTTATGGTACAAAGATTCATTTTGTTGTGTCATCAACTAGTGTTAAATGTGCACAAGTGGTTAGTTGGAAAAGCGTGTGCATAGTGTTGTGTTATTGTGTTCAACATGCCCAACTTACACCGAGAAATGAAAAGTGCGAACAAAATTCATTTTTTTCTTTCCTTTGAAGAAAACTGCTGCTGAATCATTACTCCTAGAACCATATGATAAACATGCTCCATCACAAGATGCGTGTGAACGATGTTTTCGGCATCCCGAAAGTGGTGAATGAGGCAGATAAACGAAACTCTTTGTTTGGTGGGACCAGAGGGGGTAGTGTGTAATGATAAATTATCACCCGAGTAAACTGTTAATACTAAACGTCAATAACAACAACTGACCTGCTTGAACAAAGGCCAGAGTGGCAACAGAGGCCAAAGAGTCGTTTTTCTTCGTGCTCAATGCTTCAACACATACGGCAAAGTAGGTTTGCGATACACCTGAAGCACTAAAATCTTGGTTTCCTTGGAGCGAATCGTCGATCTTCGGCGTCGCTCCTCGCCCAGGGGAAAACTTGATTCTTCTGCGCATGCGCTCCCGAGCTAAACGACGTCGTGAATGGACACGCCGGAATCACTTGACTTTGATTTCAGCGTCACAGCGAGGAGCGAATCCGAAGATATGCAATTTCACTTCTAGGAAACCAGGGCTTAAGCTAGGTACCTTACCCCGTACGGCTTACTCACTAGACTTGGCGCTTTCCGATTACCACTTGTTTTTACCGATGGTTTACGCATTTTTCGATGAATTGTTCGGAGAAAAGGGAAAGATTTTTACTTGCGTCACATTCTCAAATTGCTAGAAAGATGGGTAAATGTTATTACAAACCAGGGAACAAAAACTTTGGATAAAATATCTTTTAGCATTCACCCGAATTTTACATGTTTTTTTAGGAAAAAATCTGAATTTCATACTTTTATAGCTGGTAAAAATAAAAATTGCTAGGAAAGTGCGTCACTGAAAATAATTCTGAATTATGAACGACGTTATATGATTCATATATAATGTCAAACAAAACATTTAATAAAACAATGTTCTGGAGAAGTCTAAATACATTTAAGGGGTACTAAAACGAGCATGTCTGCATAACAGTGGCGGAAAATCATTTGTTTATCGAGGATGCGAAATCCAATCTTGTACCAAGAGTGCCTTATAGCAGCGTAGTTGTTGTTTTTTTTTCCTAAAGCATGCAAAAATAGTTTTACAGAAAGATCATGAAGCAAAAAAAAAAAGTTATGAAAAAAAAAGATTGTGAAGCAAAACAAAAAGATTGTGAAGCAAAACAGAAAGATCATGAAGCAAAAAAAAAAAAAAAGTTATGCAAAAAGAACTGATCTCTTTTTTCACAATACTTTGACGTTAAATTAGTCATGGACTACTTTTAAAAGTTACACACGTTTCCATGTTTTAAAAAATTCATTAATTCGTTGAAACCTCATATGCTCATTTTTACATTCACTGACACAAAGTAGATGAATAAATATCGGGGGGAAAATTATTATTCTGGTTTTTTTATTCTGGAATTTTTAATTTGGTTTTATCTTTACCAATTTATTTAGAGAGGAAGAAATCCTAATTTTTTGCAGGATTGTTACACGTTTCTCATTTTCCGTTCCAACATTTGAAAGTGTTTTTCATTATTCTCTATTTATTCGTGCATGTTTTACTACTAAGAAATAATTGTTCCAAGCACTCAAGTTATACTGGCGGTTTAACAATTCAAATACATAAGTTTAATGTCATTTCCATACTTTATACTAAACATACACTGACTGTAACTTGAGTAGTTTGGGGATTTATTATAAAAATGGGATATCTAAAAAAACTGCTAGATTTCTCTCACTCGAAAAGCTTTAAATTTACTTTTCGCCAAAAATAGTAACAGACAGTTGCTAAAAAGTGTGGGCAAAGATGTCACCGTAACGTTAAACATTTGAGAGATACATTTGAAATTCTAACTCAAACTTGTCTCCTGCCGTTCCATTTATTAGTAATATAACACTTCACAAATTGACAGAATGTTAATTAATTGCACTTAGGCTCTACTTGAGGATTAAAATGTGCATTTTATTTAGTTTTAATTAGCTCGACAGCATCGACAAGAGTAACGAAGCGTAATCTCTTCTTTCCATAATTTTCATCTTAAACTCAGAAATAAGTCACGTAATTTATTTCTATTGGCTGTGTTTCTGCACATTTGTCTTTTGTCCTTTTTGACGAAAGCTTGGAAATAAAATCTAATTGAATATTCTAAAGTCCTTCATTTTGAGTTAGAGTTCAGGTGCATATTTAAGAGACTTAATAGAAAAGCTTTGTAATTTTTTGAGCAAAGCAACATTATCTATATTTGCTATTGTGCATACAAATTTTCGATACTTTCAAAGACGATTTTCTTGTTAAATATTCGCTTTAGTTATTGAAAAAGCATGAATATTTTTTTTCATTTTTAAGTTTTTATCTATTTCGTTTTTTTTTTTTTTTTTTTTTTTGAATGTATATGCGAGTCAAGACTCTTTTTTACTTCTAGCACATAGTTGAAACATACAAAATGTGAGAAAAAAAATCCACATGGAGTTAGTTGAGTTTTAAATGGAAAGATGGAGTACACTGCCGTGCTAAGCACAGATGTGGTATCTGCAGTAGAGCTCAAAATGAGAAATTGACGATTAAAGTTTTACAACTCATATCTTTGATTTATGACTTAATTAAATGCTCAACTTGCGGTAGTTGTTTCGTAAATAACTTATCTAAAAACTGCAAGAGAGTATTTTTGTAAAAATCTTAATTTAAAATTAATAAATGTAGTTACGACAAATTTTCTTTTCAAAACCTTTCCATATATTAAGCTATTTGCACCGTAAGTGACAATTACTAGGCATTTTTAGGGGTATCTGCACAGATACGACAAAAGTAGCTTAGAAAAACGTGCTCAATGTATCATTGAATAATACTGAAAACATCTGCTTTCTTTGGACTTGGCTGTTTCGCTTTATTTAGTAATACAAATCTAACAGAATCTATCTTCTGAAAGATACCATTTTCAAAACTCCGGACTGTTAAAACTGTAATCCATAACAATTTTCTGTTTTTTATATTCAAAGAATGTGTTTTTTTTTTTTTTAATAATGTTTTATTTTCTAGATTCATTTTTACCGAGCATGAAGATAATTTTGGCAGCAGACGATACTTAAATAAAAATATTATTGGCCGTAGAATGAAATGCGTTTTTTTTTTTGCATGAAAGAATTAGTGAATATTTTACATGCATTTCATTTTTAGAATTCGCATTTTAAATAGCCATTTAAATAGAAAAAGTTGAATATTTACTTCAACAATTATGCAAAGTTGTATTAGTTTTTATTATCAACCAGTATCAACTATTCAACGGTAAACTAATTTTGATATTCTGTGTTACAATAAACTGCTACATTATTAAATTTGCTGCTTTAATAAGGTATAAAAGTCGTATCTACAAATTACTAAGGAAAAAAGTGGTAACTGCGCAGATACCACATTAAAGGCTTAGTATTTGTCATTTACGTTCAAATTGCCTTAGCAAACTAAGCAAATTTGCAGTTACGACTTTTTTCTTAAAGCTTTTTTTAATATTTCGCGTTTACAAATTGCCTAAAAACTTGAGATTTAGGTAAATTAAATTACTAACGACCACCTGGTGACAATAACTCAATTTTGATAATATGTGCAGATACCACATCTGTGCTTAGCACGGCAGTACAGGGAAAATACATTGCTACACTTGCTGTTGTTTTGAATGCTAAGCTGTTTGATGATAGTTAGTGACAACTTGGCAGCATAGAGAAGATAGTGAGAGGTTTCTACGCATTTCAGAACGTCTGCGGGGAATTTAGAACCTGTTTAAAATAAACACTGCATAAAAAAGCTGTTTACCAATGTTAAATCGTTATTTTTTTTTCCTTTTTGTCAGATCTACAAATAGGAATTGAGCGGTTTATCAAGCGTTATTTCTTATGCAGAAATGTTACTAAAAGATTTTAGTAATAAGCTTCATCTTCCCCTCATTTTTTTTTTTTTTTTTTTTTTTTTGTTAGACGTTTACAACCACCATATACACATGGCATTCTTGGACGACTAGAAGCATTTGAAACTATATACTTTTCTATATCTTCAGGAAACAAAAAACATTAGATTTTGGTGTGAATTGTAGTTTTTGTGTGTGTTTTGCACATATTTAGCGGGTAATTTGATCTTTTTAAATGCTTTTTTAAATGGTCTCAGGTTCGAATTCGACTACTCCTGGTTTTTCTTATCTATTTCACAACAAAAGCTAATAATAACCATAATAATAATAACAACAACGCAAATATACCTATAATAGGCCATCTGCTTTGACTGTTGAAAAACAATTTTATAGGGCATTAATGGAAAAATAATGGTTGCTTGGGTGGAACTTTTTCCTTCATTTCATTCTTCGTGCTTTAGATTTAATTTGATATCTGTTAATCAGAAACACTAATGAACCACCTTGCCCATTATTGGTACACATGGAGACCCCTTACTGTTATGCGTGTGGCGTATTACTAATAAAACAAAGTGGTTCGCTTAAAAACGAGCTTTATTACTTTTTGGTGATTCCTTGAAAAAGTGTTTTTTTGTAATAATAAGGCCTATATCTAAGTGGCTCTATTTTGGTCGATAATTACTGATACGTCAGAAATTTAGTGTACCAATTGCAGTAGCATAAAGAAGGCTAAGATTTTTTTAAACTAAAACCCACTTTTTATGATTTTTTGTATATTAATAACAGTGTATGAAGTTTTAGAAAAGGATCGATAAATAAACCTACAACAAGATTGTTAAAAACTTTCACTATAACTGATTTCAAGTCTTTAAACGGAGTGTTTTTCTTGATATATAGCTATAACCAATAAGGCAGGTACATCCCCATGTATACAAATATACATTAATGCTATACCATAATCATTCTCAATTTCATTTTTAATCTTATTTATGTCTGTTGATGTAATATGAATAAAATGGGTTCATGACTGGAGATCTTATATGTACTCCATTTCCCCAGCAGTTCATGCCGCATTTTCAGATCGTAGAAGTTTATCACCGAGTAAAATGAAAAAGAAAATTTGAAAACGAAGAACCGCAGAATTTTCGACGAAAATCAGAAGCAGAAATACAGTCGTAAGGCATATACGAGAACAAATGAGGAAGTGAGACGCAAAGGGGTATAAGTAGACATTTTCACGTTTTGAGTAAAACACGTTTAAAGATAATATCCTAGGTAGGCTTTCATTGATTTTTTTTCTAAATCATGCTGTATAGCAGTAACTACCAGGGCTACTAGTACAATATCTTGCTCCAAGACAGAGGAGAGGTTCACCTGTCATGTGAACTGGCTATCTCCAAATTTTTAATTTTGCCACTTACATTTGAGGCAGTGAGAAGCAAAGGGATGTAAGTCCGAATCAAAGAAAGTTGAATGCATGAAAATAAAATTCACGAAATGAAATTGTAAATAAGAAGCGCAGTTGTTTGGAAACGTACCAATACCAGCTAATAAACTTGAAGAAATTTTTGGAGCACTAAAACATACAAATGTTATAAATAAACTCTTGGGTTCTGTTAGAATTTGAAACACGAGCTGGTGACGTCATTTTAAAACAACCTGTTGATAGGTAATGCAACTTCATTCCATATATATATATATATATATATAGATATTGTATGGAAACCGTAGACACTTACCAATTCTTGATTGCGTTACGAATACTAAAGTTTCATATTTCTCAACTCTCATTCAAGTAAGACGTTTTTTCCGAATTCAGCAGTTCCACTTTAAAATCATTTCTAGAAAGAGATGATTTATTACAATTAAAAAACAGTCGTGAAAACACAAAGAAAATGCCAAGATATACATACAAATTTTGAGAAAATAACATCAAGCTCAAACCTTTACTCTGAATCTCGTAATGCATCAAACACTTAAGCGATTTTAATAAAAAACAATCATATACTATTTTCATTTGAAACAATACCATACAATTTTAATTAAAAAACGCCATTTTGTTTCTAAAATTATGAAACTTTAAAAAGAAACGGTCTAGATATTTATTAATACCGGCTCAAAAGGAGTTCTGAATGCAAAAGTAGTTCATATAATTTCAGCTATGGCTGTTATACCGTATGAAATTCACGAGGGACATTTTAAAACTATTTCATTCATTAAAGATATATAAATATACTAGAGTTTCTTAACATCTTAAGGACCAATATCGCACAAGCGTGAGTTTGTAAACAGTTAAATTCAATACCAGCTCTTAGATAAATTAAAACGTGCTTATTTTGCAACACATTAATTCTATTTAAGTAGAACTGCTTTGGAGATAGCGCGAGATTTCGCAGTGTTTTAATCCCACCTCTCGGTTCCTTCAGCTTTGAATTACAACTCCGGTCTCAATATCATGTTATTTCTTCATGCGTTTCGCTTGACATTGCAATGAACATGAAACTTTAATTTGCTAACAGGATGCTTTTTTGAATAAAATAATTGCTTGCAATCTTCATATATGCTTTTAAATTATGATATATATCTGGGAGAGTGGGGATACTTGATCCCTTTGGGGACTTGTTAACCCTTTCAAATCTCGAAACTGCAATAACACAAAATGTTAGTGATGGCAAATCACGCGCGCAATTTTAGTGATGGTACATCACCTTATAAATCATGCTTTTGAGATCAAGTCTCATTGTCAGTTTTTATTGGAGGGGTTGTTTTGTGAATTGTGGATTAGAAATGTCGATTTTTTTTTTTTTTTTTTGGAAGAGGCTAAGCAATACATGTATTGTTTTTATGATGTGGTTTAAAAGTGTGAGAAGTACCAATTTAAGGCTTATTTTACAGTAATTTTGAAATACGTTTGAAAAGTATACTTGGGGATACTTGAATCTTTTGAACCATGTAGAATTGATGCGGGATCAAGTGTCCTTTAATATGATTATACAGATAAGTATATGCTATTTATTATACTTATTGTTTAACGAAAATACCTTGCCTTACAAAATATAGCCTACGGCTAATGCAAATCACCTATTAATAGCGAAAACTTTTAAAAATGTGACTTGGAAGAAGCGTCACAGCATTATCAAAGAAAAAATAATAATAATAAAATGCCATACCAACTTTTAAATCTACTACTAAGCTTATCGAATGCTTTAATTTTCAAAGTCATTCTTAAAATACGATTTTTTTTCCTTTTCATTTGAACAGTAATTTCAGCTCATCGTTTTGGTGTCAACTTTTAAATATATTTATAGTTTATGACGTTTTGTCTTGTTTCATTTTTAGTTTGCCATCTTCAATTTCGATTTTGTATAAGTCAATAGTAACCATTTCACAACAATAAATGTTTGACTTGTGTTTAAAAGATTTATAATTACACTCCCCCCCCCCCCCCACCACAGGATCAAGTCTCCAAAAAATATAGTTCTAATGTATGTTTCAAAAAGGAATAGCATTTTAACGGGACAGAGACTTCTAAGTATGTATTGTATGTATTCCCTTCAATCAAATGAAAATGATATGCTCCACCCAAAAACCGGATAAAATGTACCCAGTGTCAAAAATATACAGTCGGACCCCGATTTAACGAATTTATCGGGACCGAAACTTTTATACGTTAAATCAGGGTTGTTCGTAATATCGGGGTGTAAAAAAACTGCACTTACCTTATCTGAAACCCCTAATCAGCAACTGCTCAAAACATCCATAATTAGAAAATGTACACTTTTTATTCAGCATTTCACGACTTATTACACACTAGATAATTTGAAATTTTAAGCTACTGAGTAATAGATGTTTGACAAGTTTCTTGATACTTGACTCGAAATAGTTCTCTTTCGACTTTATGGGCAGTAGAAAATACTGTATCATTTGCAGCCTGCTGCATTAGTTATATTTTTACAGTTTCCAGGCCATATAAAGCATTTGAAAAATAAGTTTTAATGGGAGTTTCATTATCGCTTTTTGCATCAAAATCAATACTCGTTGGTTGCCTCCTCGCCCGTCAAAAATGGCTGTTTCTAAGAAAAGTCTTTTTTTTTTTATATTTCCGAAAATATGGATATAACATTTGGAAAACCATCCACTATAACCTAACTCAAATTAACAAAAACAAAAAATATACATTTTTTTGTTTGCCTGTAAAAATAATTTGTTAGGTCGGGGTTTATTATTCGGTAAATAGGGGTTTTTGCCTTCATTTTAGTCGGGGAAAGAGAAAAATTCGTTAAATCGCGAAATACGTTAAATAGAGGTTCGTTAAATCGGAGTCCGACTGTATATATTATAGATGTACCTATTCGCGTCTGTCTGTTTGTCAGTCGATACTGGTGTCGTTGAATGCAAAACTTACCAGGGAAAGCCATTCTACTTTGTCAACCCCTAAATCTTAAGGGACCGGAGATAAGAATTGAAAATAAAAAAAATTTAATTCATCGATTGTAAAATGGAGCAGACGGCGAACGGGGTTGGAGAGCGAAACGAGCAGAAAGCGGAGCACCCTAGTAAGTTTAATAATCCCTAAAATGCATTACTTTTACCACATCTGCACTTTTTTTTTCTGGATCAAATTTTATAAAATCTACAACGATTTTAGTAGAATTTTGGGAAAATATGCAATTTTGCACCATAACGTGCTGTCGCTAACTTTAAAGTATTTGCCTTATAAGGGGGGGGGGTTGCCTTTATATAAGCCTATCAATTTTAAATAATATAAAAATTTATGAATCGTTACAAGTTACCGAAAGTGGTTTAAATAAAGATAACACCAATATTAATTTTTTTCATAGTATATATTTACTGTTACGTCGTTTTAAACTTTACAACATTGTATTACTTAGAGCAAAAAGAAAACTCCTAAAAGAACGCTGCTTTTATTAGAAAGTTATAGGAAAGCAGCAAGATAAGGGTTTATTTATGAAATAAGTGATGCACGTTTTCTTCACTAAAATCTGACAATAACGTCTCGCCTTGGGTGCGGCAAGTCATTGGATCTTAAAATAGGATGGTATTATGATGGGATTGTTTCACACAATCAAAATCCTTATTATCGCGCATAAAGCAGGTTGTGGTTGTGTTCATCATTATGCAAACGAAGTCCAATAACGATGTACATGCTTGACAATATTTTTGCATTGTGCTATATAGCAAAGTGATTTCATTTGCGATACAACAGCTTTAATACTCAAACTCGCTTATAACAACCGTGTTTTAACGATAGTCCAGATTTGACGAGAAAATCGAAAATTCTAGAGTGGACCGGGGCACGTTTAGGCGGAATTTTTTCAATGAATTTTCTAAATTTTATGTTTTAACTTAGGAAATTTTAGCCAATAAGGTTTTATAAAGCAGTTAATAGAGTTAAAACTTGTATACTCAGTTGTTGCTCAGTTTGTGTTTTTAACCGTTAAAAAATTTCTTTTGATTTCAAGTCGGTTGCGTAAACTTGCCGTGGACACGGGGCACGTTTTCGCATATTTATTTTGTGATCTAACGTGGTTCTGTTAGTGTTTTGAACATAATGTCTTACCATCGTTAAAATAAAGTAAATTAATTACACACTGAAGTGTATAAAGTAAAAGCTGAACGGACATGAAGACAACACTACATGAATATAAGATACGAATTTGTTACTCAATTAAAAATTAAATGATGATTTTCAAAACTAAGTAGCCTGAAAATACCAAAAAAAATGTTGAGACAATTCGGAGCGAAAAATAAAGTCTGGGCACGTTTGGAAGTAAGACACAGTAAGAACGTGCGTAAAGGTGCTCAGACGTCAACGCGTAAACTTTACCCCGTAGAAAACATTATTTTTTCTCCATGTCAGATCGAAGCCCGACTGATGCTCAAAAACTTGTGAGAATATTTGCTAGGGAGTACCATCAATCTGTTATGACTGTTTGCTCTCTAGTTATAATTCGTTTTGAAAAAGGACACTACGTAAACGTGCCCCGGTTTACCCTACAGTGTTAATTACATGGGAGAATGACTTGCTTTTAACCGAGAAACCCCTGCTTAAATAAAGCAGTACTTAGTGATTCATAAGAATTCTATTGAGCTCCAGCTCAGTCTGGGGAAAATTCCTTTGATATTCAAATAAAATGAAGAACGTAAGTAATGAGTCACACATCCTCCAAACAAGAGATGACTGCCCGTTTTCTTTCTTTCTTTTTTGGATTTGCGGAGTACAGAACCATTTAATAAGATTTTTTAATATACTTGTTGGCGCCAATACTATATTTTCCGAGGTACTTAATTCCGAGGTTACTGTAGCTCAAATTTAAGTTATGGCTGATGAAAAAAAGTAATAAAAGCAACAACGATAACGGTAAATTGAAGAATCTCAAAATGAAGGAGTCAGAGGTGCAAATGGCTATGTTCTTTGAGCCAAGACTGTTTCTCGAAAAACAGGAACAAAAGAAAGATACAACAAGGCAAATTAACCAACTTCTTTAGTACTGTGCAGAAATAAAATTGAAAACAAAAAAAAAAAAAACAACCAGGTTGTATGAATTTTTATGATTTTTTCACGAACCCATTTTTTTACGAGCACTTGGTTGTAACGAGCAAATATCTCTGTCCGTTCGCGCTCGTTAAAAGCGAGTTAAAATGTGTTTTCATACAAAAGAAACTATGTTTTCTTAAACCCACTTCATAGCAGTTACGTACTAAAAAAAAACTTTTTGAGGCATCCCCCCCGCCCAAAAAAAGAGAACACTTTTCTTAAATGGTTAGGGTTGGCGAGAAAAAGGGACAGAACCCCCTAGTATGCAATAAAACATTCAATTGTACATTTATGCGAGAAGACACAAAGAAAAATTTTGATCCAGTTAAAAGAATAAGATAGCAATACCGCAAAAGTTATGGTTAATGAAGCAATTAAATTTATAAATCTACGAAATTAGTGTATATAACGAAACAAAAACTCAAGCATGAGTAAAATCATTATATGTTTATCCAGACCACCGTAGATGATGAGAATTATCTGAACCATATTTCACTCTTTGAGTTCATTGATTTATCATCTTTCGCTAAAGAAAATATTATCTAAATGCATTTTTATATAATAAAAAGCATTTAAATGTACATTTATACAAGAAGAATTGAGAGAAAACTTTAAAGTTACTTTAAGAAGTAGGATAACATTGCCCCTAAAGCCCCGGTTAATGAAGAAATTTAATGGAACGAAATGAAAAGTTTTTTGAATGAAATCGTTATTATTTTATTCAGATGGCCTCTGATGTGATGAGGAGTATCTAAATTACGCTGCACCTTTAGTCTTTGTCCATATATTTAATGCCCTTTCACTAAAAAAAATATTTATTTAAATGTGCTTTTATATATTAAGCAATTAAAGTCCTTATAAATATAAATCACCATATTGAGATGCACAATATTGTTAAAACCAGGGGGTTTGTGGGGAGCAACCCCCCCCCCCCCTCCTCGCCCTTTCGTTGCATTTCTGATTCAGTTGGATACTGCAATAAACAAAAACTCACTTGTAAAAGAAATCATTAACGGTTTAACCAGTTATAAAATAAAACATTTGGCAAATGTTTCTCCACAAAAAGTGAAAAAAAAATCGTACGTATGTCGACTTTTGAATATTACTATATGATACGCTGTTGTTTTAAGAAGCTAATATAATTGTATTGTGGCTATAAAGAAAAGACTGATGTGGGTATGTATACAATAAAAGGCTTCATATTTCTACTAATCATTTTCTCAGTTCAAAAGAACTTGCTGCAACAGGTGTCTTTTAGCTATTTTTCTTTAATTCATTGAAGACCATAAGATTTGCGGTAGAATGGGAAACAATATATTTTAAAAACAATAACTGTTTTTGCTAATATTAAGATTGCAAAGTCTTAACGTGAAAAAATATAGTTCGTGAATTATTTGTATTTGATAATTTGTAAAACAAATTTAGAACTGAGGTGCCACATATGAGGCAATGGGTAGCAAAGAAATGTATGTGTCGAAATTAAAAATTTGGAGATAATTAGTACTAATAGCAGGAGAACCTCTCCTCTGAGTACCATCTCTTGCCAAAGGGCAAGAGATGGTACTAGTGTCTCCGGTGGGTGCTGCTGTATATCATGATATAGAAAAAAAAAATCAATGAAAGCTTACCTAGGATCTGAACTTCAAACGCGTTTTACTCAAAACTTTAAAACGTTCACTTACATCCCTTTGCTTTTCATGCCTCATATGTCCCATAACGGTTCTTGACGGATCAAAGTCAAAAGAAAAAGAACACCAAGTAAGTGAACAAAAAATATTAAATTAAAAATATACAATAAAGTCCTGTCAGCCCATCATCAGATCTTAAAGTATTCAATAATTCTTATCACGAGAGCAAGAGGACACTGACTTAACTTGTTAGATGCACACTCATTCCCAAATACATGTCTATAATTAGACTGAAAGCAGTGAAAATATATTTCTCCGTTTACTTCATTTATTTTTTCTTTTGCACTTAAATAGCCACGTTTGAAATACAACGACAGAATTTGTGGCTTGAAATGCGTGAAGATAACTAGACAACAGAACATAGAATTATTTTATCAGATCAAACAACTTGATGGATGGATTAAACGATAAGTTGCATTTTTCCCAATATCAGAATCATTTTCTCTACTCCCTGATTGTGCAGGATGTAGATAAGAATTCCCTTTGAATTGACAGAAAGTGAAGTCGCTGAATGATGTAGAAAGGGAGTCGATATTTGATGTGTGATGACAGCTCTGCTACCACATTTGATACTGACAGACCAATTTGTAGAGATTATAGATAGCTATTCCATACCCGTTAAAAATTGTACTTTTTTTCATTTTTATTGCAAAACTAAGTTTTCATTTTCAGCTGAGTCCCAGATACTTTTAGGTTGAAACTGTTGATAAATGAAAATGACAGAATTAAGTTTCTTAAATTTTTCTAAATTATAATAAGCATTATACTGCCGTAGGCAGGTAAACGGCAGTATCTGAAGAAATGGGTTTTTGAGATAGTTGAACGCGTTTTGGATTCAATACTAACGATGGGGAAATGTTGAGAATTGAGTTTTATCTCGAGCTTAAAAGTTATTGCTCTTCTCGTAGAATTACAGCATTTTTTTTTCTGGTGATAAGCACTAGTCCTAAAAATCATGTTCCTGAAATGCTGATTTCAACTTTGTTATTCCGGGTTAGTTTCATCCGAAATGTCTCTATTTTCAACTACCCCATCGATATTTCGAAACATCTTTTGCGTCTGCTGGCATAAAAGTGGTTTTAAATTCATAAAGTTTTGCATCCACAATTTAGACATAATAACTATATAAACCATTAAAAATGATGATCAATCACATTCAAAGCTATCCAACAAATCAGAGTAACTTTGAATCATGTGAGAAATGTAATGTGAAATGAATTTTTCAGAAGTTTCACTATTTTTACTTGGGAGTAACAAAATTTCCAAATGTTTAAAAATACCTTTTTTTTCATATCATCCCAATATTTCCTTGGAGAAGGGGGTGGGGTACAGTTTCAAAAGTGATTTTTTTTTCTTTGTCTTGTAGTTGTACATTTCAAACAAAAGAGAGGTGGTAAAATCTGAATTTTTACTTTTCCCTTAAGTTTTACGATGCGTGATTGTCCAGAACAAAGAAAAAGTTAAAAAAATTAGCTCTGGTATTTACTACTATACGCTTAGAAAACAAAAGCACCTTGAAAATTAATTATTAATTATTGTTCCCAAGTATGTCTCAATCTCTGCTTTATGAAACGATTGAAGAATAAATTTGAAATAGCAAAACGAAATATTTTATGTTACCCCGAATTCTTTAAAGACGAACCAATATGATCTTAAGCTAATTATTTTAAAGCATTAAAAATGGTTTTTTACTTCCTTTTACAAAAAAGGAAGTATTGTATTCGCAAAAAAATTTTCACTCAAAAATCGGCCTTAATTTCCATTTTGCTCGCCCTCGAATGAATATTGAGTTTTCTTTTTAACCCGACCACACGTGGATATATGCCTAAGAACGTATAGACACCAGAAGTATCCATTTTGACAGTCCCCGAGTTAATTACAACGCGTTTTCTCGTGACGTCCGTATGTACGTATGTATTAGCGTATGTGTGTATGGGCGTATGTATCTCGCATAACTCAAAAACGGTGTGTCCTAAAAAGTGGAAATTTGTTACGTAGACTCCTCGTGGGTTCTAGTTGTGCACCTCCCCTTTTGGTTGCATTCGGATGCTCCAAAAGGAATCTTTTATACCTTTTCGGGGGTAAAATCATTGTTAATTTCAATGCTAACTCAAGTGGTGTTATAATTTGGCAAACACTTGGCAATATATCGCCAAGCTTTTGGTCGCTAAGTTTTGTCGCCAACTTGGCCAACATGGCGACAAATTTGGCGTGTTTTTTTTTTTTTTTTTTTTTTAAATCCGGTTTCAGTTTGGCCATACTTAGAGAGTTAACCATTGAATCACAATAAAACTGCCAATATTGGTAAAATGTATCTGTATAAAACGTTTTCTTTGCTTCGGTTCTCAACAAACATGGGGTGAAAATATTTAAAGTGATTCTTTGCTTACTCCGAGGCACTATAATCATTAAGTAGAGTAAAAGGAAGTAATGTGATGCTCACATCAGCTCGTTTAATTAATACTTCAAATGAACGTATAATTGCCCTTTATTTAAAGTAACACAATACAAGTTCTTACTGGTGTTTTTAACGCATGCTATGAAGTGATATAATCATTAATTAACTAACCAATTTTATAAGATTTGGTCTATGGTACCTTTTTTGTAAATTATCATCATTGACGTTAATGGTAGATTTTGGAGAAAAAAGATTTAAGGGCCAAAAAGTTACAATAAAAGTGCATATAAATGCTTCCAAAGTACAAGGTATCCGTGTAGTGTTCACAACAAGTTGCTGCTTAAGGACTTGTTGCTCTACTACTACTCGCTCTACTATTACACACTAAAAAAAAAGTCATAGCAACGCTGAAAATTTTCCATGCTGTTTTCGCTGCCAAGAAAATGTTAATGTTTTCTTCTTCCCCGGCATATCATCCTTGCTCAAAACGAAGACTATAAAAGATTATTTTTGTTTGAGTAATAGGTTGAAAAATATCGTAGCCTCTTGGTAAAAAAAAGTCTGTTTTTTTTTTTTTTTCACCCTCGTATTACTTTTTATAATTTTTAAAATATTTTTTATAACTAAAAGTGAAGCTAACAGTTAATTATTGAAGATGTCCATTTGTTTCTCTATAGAGCTGATATGAGTCTTTCTTCTTCTTTAGGGTTTCCACAACGTTTTTAAGGCTTCTAAATTGAAAACGAAGTTTTTTAAGTGTTCTACAATATACAAAAGAGCCAAAGTGAATTGTGCTGCAAGAAAATGCAGTCTCACACAGAGACGAAACTTGAGATTAATAAATTTTCGATGCAACAAAAAGACCTATTGACTACACTTGCAACTTCGAAGTTTAAAAAAAAAAAAAGTAAAGAAATGAAAAGCTATTTTTATAATGGAAGCGCATCCCCAGGACTTGAATCAAGTTCGACCAAATCGACATTTTATTTCGTTTTCAAAAACCTCGCCATCAGAAATGATGCAATTCGATGCAGGAAAAAAAAAATGATTCTTTCGATGCTTGAATTTCAGAGAAAAGGTAATTTATCAGCTTCGCATTTGAATCGATATTTTCAGCAAGCGGAAAGTCACGGTATGACAAAACCTAAAACAGGCGAAAACAAAACAAAATGTAGGTAAGCATACGAAAAGAAAAATTGATATTATGATCGCAACATTAAAATGGAAAGGACTGTCATATGCAAGTATGCACAATTCGCCCTTTACAAACTTGAGTTTTTCCTTCTCAAATCTTTTGTGTATGTACATTTGAGTGGATTTTATGTTGATAATATAACCACATATAGACAAAAACCGATTTTTGTGTAAATGTGTGTGTTCCGTATACCAATCTATAGATTGCATCTGATTTTCGGCAATACAGAGGTATTTTGACGCCAAACATCCCAAACAGTCGGAATTCTAATTTTCGAACTACAAAATTGTGTATGTGAAGGAATTGCTGTATTGCTTCAACTTTGTTAACACTGGAAAGTCAGAAAAAAAAAAAAAAAAACAGTACATGAAGTTTGCTTTTTCTACGGAAAATCAAAGCTCCGATATAACTTAATGTTACGAGTATACGCGTTTTTAAGTTAGTGGAATTGTATTTTAAAAAATAACCGACGTGAAATATTTGAATTGAAGTATAAGGGCTGTTTTTAAAAAAAATACCGCTTATCGTTTTGAAATAAACAAAAAAGAACAAGTACAGAAAAAGCAATGAAATTTATTGCACAAAAATCTACCAGGATAACGGTTTTTTTTTTTTTTTTTGACATTGCTCCCGGAATTTTCGAAGCATTTATCATTGCGTGGTACAGGTTTTTGCATACATATTCGTAGAAAGTTACCGCCTGTGTAGTCAACCATGGGGTAACATGTTCTCTGTGCTCATCATTAATGTTAAGTCATCGATCGCCAAGGAAAGACTTTAGATGCCAAAACAAATGAAAGTTTGCTGCGAGCAAGGTCGGGGCAGTCCAGGGAATGTTCAAAAATGTCCCAGTCAAAGCCCTGTAAGAGTCCTCATGGTTAGCTACACTGACGGCAACTTTTTATGAATAGGTACACAAAAGCTTGGAAAATCCCGGGAGCAATGTCGAAAAATAGCGTAAATTCGAATTTTAGTTTTAAGGACCCGAAAATGGCATTTTTCTCTAATGTGAGGGCGAAAAAATGCTCGCAAAAATTGGAATAAAATATCCATGGAAACCCCCGATTTTTCCGCATCAGATAAAATTTGTTCCTATGTTCAAGGTATTTAGAACGTGTATTATAAGTGTTTTTAACTAATATCATGCTAAAATGTAGTTAAGCCTTCAATTAGAAATTCATTGTTGATCACGGTCATTGTTGAACAACGCTTTTATTAAAATTTGTAGCATGAAGAAAATCATCGAGAAGAAAGATCTGCTGCCATTTTTGTTCTCGAATATGAACGAATAAAATTCTAGCTTTTGTTTTGAGGCTTTTCCTGTAATCCGGGGATTTAATTTTTTTCGTTTTGGTTAAATTTCCGCAATCTGTCGGAAAATTTTATAGATTTTTTTTTTCTTTTGTTCAAGCTTGATTGCTGAACTCACGGTCCTTGACATCATACCTTTTACTTTCGAGGCAGACCGTGCAAAGCCGAGCGACGCAGCTAGTTTGAAATAAAAATAAGTTTAATATTAAATAAAAAAATACTGAACGAAATACTAATGGGTTTCAATTAATGTTTAAAATGTTAATAAAAAGAATTTCATTTTACATGACACAAAAATGGTTTTTTTGAATTAAAAAAAATATTACAAATGAGTATCAATTTTTGAAAATGGCTTGTATAAGCTTTGATTGTGTGGACTGTACTTTGTCGTCAGAAGCTTTGATCTTCAGGGGTAACTTTTTACTGAATGGAATAAAATACGTATGTTACTATGTAGTTAATATATTACCAGATAGGTAGCTCCAAAAACAAAGTAAATATTTCACCATTTCACTTTGCCCAGCTATTTCATTCCCCACATTCCCTTATCATAATCCTTTGCTTAATTGTGTAAACGTTTTTCAAGAAGACCTGATACCAAACTGTTCTTTAGTGTAGAATGAGTACTTGTTTAATACGTCAAAAATTACTCACACATATTTAGGGGAATATGGGGTAAAGTGAAATAGTAAATTATTTTACTATGATTGCACGCCATTTATCTAGCAATAATTTAGCAATATTATTAAGTACTAGCTGACCAGTGCGAAGCATTCGCGCTTGACAAATGTAATTTAAAAATCTTTTTTAAAGTACAAAGTTTAAATTTTTTACACGCATTTTTTCGAAAAACAGTAACAATGTGAATTGCTTGTTTATTTTTCGCCGGTGGCGGTGGCAAGGTTTATGACAATGCAAACCATTTTCGAAACGTGGTACTGAAATGAAACTTTGTGGCATGTGAAAATAATTTTGTTATTATAGAATAATTAAGCTTCTGCTATTACCTTTTCAAAAATTAATTAAATCCAACTGATGTTCAGTGTAGTACTTATTTATTGAATACCAAGCATTATTTTAATTTTAATTGTCTGCGTTAATTTGAAAGCTGCATTCGGGGCAAAGTGAATGGAGAAAAGTGGAATCGTTCATTTCATTTATTAATTCATTCGTTTATAAATTCACTTACGTAGTCACAGGATTTATCCTTTATTAATAAACTTTTAAGCATTCATTCCTTTATTTATTCATTTTAAAATTCATTTTAGTAGTCGTTAATTTATGCATTTACTAATTAACTAGAAAATCGACCGTCAAGGTATAACGGGTGAAAATTGCTTTTGCATTGGAACGAAGCAATTGCCTGTTTGATGATAGTTTGACAGTTGAAATTTTAACTCTAACTCCAGTGGATTAACCCTGAGCTCCAAGCGTTCATTGTTGACCACTTTTTCGTCCCTTCATTCTCCTTAAATGTCTTACCAGTATACAGTATTACCAGTTACCGGATCCAGTTCAGCCTAATCGAAATAATGCATTTCCCTGCATGTCAGACATTGCTGAAAACTATCAAATTATCGCGCTCTGGCGCGAGATTCATTGTTGATGACGTCAGGAGCGTTACTCGATCAGTGAATTCACTATTTTTATATGAGAATTTTCAATCATTCATTTATATTTTATTCAGTTATTAATTATTTCACTAATTGATTTGTTTAGTCGTGCATCCACTCAGTTTTTTAGTATTTTTTCAAGGAAAAATATTTTTCTTAACATATAGGAAATATTTCTTTAGAAAGATATTCTTACTGTCGCTTTGCATCATGGTATGAGGCAAAGTAATAAATTTCTACTTTTATTTGAAGATACAAATATACTGCCAAAAATTAAAAATATATTTTCAATGCAAGTTCTCTGATAAAATATATTAGTCATTCTTTAAGTACTGTAACTTTCAAATTAAATTTTTAATTTGTTCATTCAGGAAAAAAAGATCTTTATCTTATCCTTTTCTCCAACTTGAATTCCAGTTCATCAAACAGAGTGGAACTGGTAACAAATACGGTGGTCATTATTTCACCTGAAATGTTATTTATTTAATTATTTATTTTGTAATTTTCAACATTTTCAACAACATAAATATTTTATAATTTTTACATTTTAACTGCTAGTTTTTTTTAAATAGTTTTTCTCGCTCACTTTTTAACTACTAAGAAAAAAATTGCAGTTCACTAGAAAATATTCAAAAATGCTAATTACTAGTTGCGAACCTTAGAAACAAAGGATCAGAATAATCATTAGGGCGGTTCAAAAATACATATAAAAAAAAGTTTCTCCTAGATAACAGGACACCCCCTCAATATTTTTACATTTTTGGGTAGTAATATATTGGAAGAATTTTAACTTTTTTCCTATTTCAAGTGAAAAAGGGTGCTCAACCCCCTCCTCCAAACTTCATAAGTTTGGGGTGGGAGGTTAAAAAAATACATTGAACTAAAAAAAAAAGCTACATATTATATAATATACACGAGTAATATGCATATACATTGCAATAAAATAATTATTTACAACAAAAAAAAAAAAAAAAAAAGAAACTGCTGGGGAAATTAAATGTTTCTAAATTTGTGACATTTTCTATGCTACGGCTAATGTTAAATTAAAAGGTCATTGAGCATCTTCTTGAAATTTGAGTAAAAAGCTAAAACTTTTACAGCAAGGACTCGAAAATTATATTGCCAGACGTACCCGGGGCATGTAAAAATTCCGATTGGGCGTGAATCTTTTACCCTTACCTGCCCGGTTGGGCATGTAATTATTGGAATTTTTTAATTGAGTATTGGTAATTTCAATGGTGACTTATTATGTATTTAAACTACTATTTCTACTTTATTTTGAAATAATTCTTCTTTCAGATATAAAGCTGTTAAATGTTTTGTCTGATTAATGCTATACGAAAAATTCAAATATTTTTTGCTATTATAAGATATAAAAACCGAGCATGTAAAATTTTTATTCGGGCATGTATTTTTTAGACAAATATGCCCGGCAGGGCATGTAAAATTTTTAAGATTTTTCTAGCCCAAGCATAATACAATAAGTAAGTCTGAAAAAAAAAAAAAAAAAAAAAAAAAATAGGGGGTGTCCTGGACTCCTTTTTTTTTCCCTTTGAACCACCCGAATAATCATACATATAAGGCAGAATTGTTTAATCAAGACAGTTTTTCCTCATTCTTCAGTCCCAATCATTAACCCATACCTCACAATGCATCCACTGTTTCCTGCGTCCTATCGTAGCACTTTCTTTCGAGGAACTACGAGTAACAAATGTATCGCTCCTCAGAAAAAGAAAAAAATGATGACACCGAAGAATATATATAATGCGTCAGCCCTTATAAAAATACCAACTTTCCCCCTTCTATACACGAGAAACTCTACACCAAGCGGTTCTCCAGCTACTGCGAAAACATTCCACAATAGGACGAAGAGGTTTTTGCTATCTGTCACTTTGTTGAAGACTTTCAACGGCCAGCCAAACCAGCCCTCAGACCTAGCAGCTTTAAGCTTTGATGGCCTATCTTACAACCTACATCCCCTCCAGCCAACGAATCACTGCTCAGCAAGCGATACTTTTCTTTACGCGAGGTTTTTTCTCCTCCTTATACATTTATTTTCTACTGCGCGTGCTTTGGTCTACCGAGAGTGACAGAAAAGGAGAATTTCTTTTCTGTTCCCTTATCTGCAGCCGTCTTCCTCTTTTTTTCCCTTTATCTCACGTAACAGACATAAAAAGCATGTCCTTTCTAGAATCTCGCCTTAGGATACTTATGGTCATGCGTTTTCAAGTAACATATATAAGTTAGAATGCGAAGGAGGCTAACAGGAATTACATACAGGTATATATTTATAAATATTTCTACATTAAAAGTGGAACAGATTTTTCTCGAAGAAAAATGGTGTAAGAGATGAAAGTCAAGAGAATTTCGTTAGTGCTGAGTTGTTCCTTTGCTTCGTATTTTCTCAGAGATCCGAAGTGCGAATTGTTGATGCATCAAGCTAAAAACTTATTTGATATAAAAAATTGTGACAACCATATGTAATTCAATAAGACAACATCATCCTCTAAATCATTCATTTTGATTGATAGTGTTACTTCATTATTTTTTTTCTAAAATGACGTATGATCACGGGAGATATTTTCAATGATATTTTGCATCCACGTGTTGCTGTTGTCTTGTGCCAGCTAGGCTGGTAATTTCGGATGCGCTGCTTCACTTTTCCAACTGTAACGTAACTTGGTCTGAAGTCCGACTTCCACAGTACTGACATGCCATAAAGACCAGTTAAAAGGGAAGGCAACCATTCACAGCCTATTCACACAAAGAAAGGACAATTACAGGAGAGGGAAAGTACTTCCATGCTTGATCCGGGATTCGAACCCAGAACCTCCCCATCTGCAGTCAGACTTCTCTAACTGGTCGACGCATCCACGTGGTATTCCACCGTGAGATATGTTTGTTTTACGTAAAACGTCTGTCTACTTTAGAATTGAGGTGCCTTTTAAAATTCTAACCAAAAAGTGTTTCTTTAAATACAAAATTCATTTCACAACTTTTAATTAGCACTTGCAGTAATTGTTCTGTGTGTAAAAGTAAACGAGTAGTAAAAAATTCTGTAATAGTCGGAGCGTTTGATTTGTTTTTCGCGAGTGTTTTTACATCTTCATGTTGACGAACACGTTTAAATCAAAAACTACGGCAAATAAATCGTTTTTTTTTTTTCTCGAAAACTACCGTGTCTTCCTAATCAACAAATTTTACAAAGTTCTGCTTTCAACTAAGCAAATTGAAATAGTATTGTAATACGTTTCAGACCTGGTCGTAATTTTATCAGTTGGATTTTAATAATACTAAGTTAAGAAATAAAATTCCGAGAATTTTCTGTTATTGATCTTCAGACGTAAAGTTAAAAATATGAAGAATACAAAGCAATTTATGACGTAACTGCACATTCTTCTTTAAAAGCTACTAAAATATTGAAAAATTTCAATCCTAAATATAAGTTGAATATCTAAATATTTAAGAAAAGGCTGCTTTTTTCAGCAAACTTTACAAGAAAATGAATTGAAGTAATGAAAACAAAATAAGTGAATCAAAACTCATGAGTGCTTACATTGTCCAGCAATGTTTGTTTCCAATGAAAAAAAAATATTAAAGAAAATATTAAAAAAGTATTCTGTTGTGGTGGGAAGAGGCAAATTTTTATGGATCTATCTCTCTGTTTGTCGCTTCGCATCCCTTTTGGAAACCAACACTAGGAACTTTTGTTCTTTGTGTCATGGGTTAATTTGATTTTTTTTTCGTAAATTTAATAAGTTCTGAATGAAAATATAGAAGTTTTTAAAGCTCCTGATCAAACAGATGATCTTCCGTTTATCTTCTTTTTACATCTTGAAGTGGTACTGAGTAAATAAGGATTTGAGAAGTTTTTTTTTTTTTTTTTTAATAAAATTATCTGACTCAAGTTATTTCATTTAAATTAATTATTTTGTGAGCACAAAGACAATTTATTATACTTAAGGAAATATCTCCAAAATAGGGGTATTGTCAAGCTTTAAAAACTTGGCGCGCGGTTCATTTATGTGTTGAACTGTGTAGAAAATTTTTAAATATCTGTTTTAATGAGATAAGTCTTCGCCAATTGCAACTTTCCCGCATTTATAGCGATTTGAAAATAAAAAAATTTTTTCGCACCTCCCTAATATAGTTTTCTTAAATAGAAAAGTTACATAAAGCAGATCAATCAGCTATAGGTTGATGCTCCAGATATCTCAAACTATGCTGGCAAGTGCGTGCGTACATAAATGATTTTATTAAACAAGGCTAGGAGTTTTTAATTTCATTAGTTTTCAGTCGTGCATCTCAACTTCCAGGGAATATTAATTATAAAATATGTTTTAAGTTAAAATATAAATAATTAAATAAGCATTCAAAAAAAAAAAAAACCTTCACAATAAACCACAAGGAAAAGTTTACTAACATGAAAGCAATAGCTTATGAAAGGAAATTTATTCCCTTCGAATTCTTGAATCTTCTCTTTCTCTATCTACACTTTCACGGCATTAGTTCCAATTTTCTTTCGAACATTTTCGAAAGCCGATATAGTCGGTTCACAGTCCCTATTCAACATGTTTGCATTTCAGCAGTTAACAACTCATAACTTTCTCCGCATTTGCTAAACGAAACTAAAACGCAGTAAAAAACGAAACCCATATTCCAAAGTTCGATGGACCAATTATGAAAGCAGCTTTTGAAGCATGTAAGACATTAACTCCCGGTGCATTTCGCACTTAATACCCCTTCTCTGCAATATTAATGAAAACTAAACAAGTCTGTTAAAGGCCTTCCATTTCCCGAAGGTGCAACTATTGCCTCGTGTGTCGTTCAAAAGTAATCGAATCGTGCGATGCTATGTAGAACACGGAGAGCCGGGTGTATAATTGACAAGTTATTTAAAAATCAATTTTTGCGTTTCAAAACGTTCCGTATTAATTAATAATAACTGCGTGAGCAGTTCTGCCAGAGTTTGTTGGCTCCGAATTAAGCTTGTGTGATTAAGCCCTGTAAGAAGGATTTTTCAAATTTATTATGTATTATTTTAATGACGATTTTCCGAGAACTTATGTTTGCCAAAGTACGTTTGAGGTGGGATGCTCCAGTGGCGTGTGCCACTTGGTTGGTTACTCGGGGGAGCTTCTATTGATTGGTTTTATAAACGTTTTCAGGAGAGCTTTCGTCTCCTAGAGGAGTATCTTGCTAATTGAAAGGAAAACGCAACTCTCATAGTAAACTGATCGAAAGTGAATTTTCTGAACTAGACCAGGGGAAAAAATTTCACAGCAATGAAACTTTTTCAGTACACTGTAAAAAATATCTGTTCAACCTTTAACCATAATACGGTTCAAACTGAAAGTCCACTGTTGATGTAACCATAGTTTGGTTCAACTGTGATCACATCAACCACCGCGTGTCACGTTTAGGTTCGAATCAAAACATAAAGCACCAAAATTAGGTGCTTTCATCGTCAGCCAATCAGAGCTTCTGTTCAACCAACGAAGTGAAATGAAGTTACTCACTGTCGGCCATGTTTATTTACCTTCCGGGGCGCAGCGGTAAGTACGAAGTTACAATCCTTAGTTTTGTATTATTTTGATGCAGTTAATGCTGCTCATGATTACTTTTAGTTTTCACATTTAAAATATAAGAAACGCAAATAATTTAGACTATACAATTTTTGCATACCCATGGTAATACCGACTTAAATAATGCATTTTGAAGTTCACGTAGGCTTAGCTGTATATTTAGAGATATATTTAGAGCTTATAGTAAATGTTCCAATTTGTGAACTAATGATTTTAAAAGAGGTTTTTGATGATCAACTTAAGTACATGAAATACAACTTGTTCAATATTCCATGTTTACTTTTAATGAAGATTGAGGGTTTTTGGTTTGAAAATAAGTTTTAAGCTGAGCTTGGGCGGGGAGCGAAGGGGGACTCTTCTAGCGAAAAGATGACGGTAGTTTTGCTAGCATTAATCTGTATTCTCCATCTATTGAACCATTTGTTGATTTTGAACGTCTGTTTTTAGAGTCCTAATTGGGCGGCAAACGATTGGCCATAATTTTTTGAGATGAAACATGTATCATCGGCATACTGAGCTATTAGAATCGGTGGCGTATATATGTTTTTATTTTAGAGGGGGCCCAAAACCAAGATCAGCTCCTCCACCCCCCTTTCCCCTTTTTGCAATTTCCATTTTTCTTGGGGGGGGGGGGGGAGCAACAATGCCATGATCTTTTCATTCTTTTCAAGGTGGGGCAAGGACTTCACACTGTCACCCAGTGGCGCAACCAAAAAAAAAAAAAGAGTGCACTATTAAAAAACTCTTGCTTGGGGGCGGGGGGGGGGAATTAGTCCAAAATATTGTAGTGCAAAGAACGCAGGTTTAGACAGATTCTGGTAATGCTACGGTGAGGGAAAATTCGGGGGCTTTCTGCGAAAATTTTTAGAAATTAAAATTTTAAAAATGCTATTATGAACTATTTGTTGACACTAGGGTAATGAAAGGAACGAGACTTCTTTAAATTGCTTGCCCAATTCAATTCTTTAAAAAAAAAAAAGAGAGAGAAAGAGAAATCCATCACCCCTCTGTTCAATTTTTCGAAATTGAAGTTTAATAAACGCAGTTTCGGACTAACTTTGATGATGTTATGGATAGTGCGGTTTTGGTTTTCGGCCCAAAAACAAATTTGAAATTGAAGTCTTAAAAAACGAAGTCGAAGTTTTTAAGAGATATTCAGTGATACTAGGTGGTGGGATTTAAACCCTCTCCACTTTTCAAAATTGTAGGTTTTTCATTTTCAGATTTCATACGAGAGCAGTCGGAGCGTCATCCAAATTTTTTTCATAATTGAAGTTGTGAAAAACGTGATTGCGGACCATATTTGGAAACGTTAGCGGTTTTGATAACGTTAGCATGATTACCTAATGAATAGTCAGCAACTTTTGAAATTTTTTATTTTAATGTTCTTTTCAAAAGCAATTCTGATTTTTCCACAACATTAGGTAATTTTTGAAAAGGAAGAGAGAATCCTCTCCTGAAAGATAAAACTCAATTTCAGGTTATCTTTGGAGATTTTTCGAAGTAATTAGAGGTTAGGGATTTTCCTCCAAAGTTTTTCAAAATTTAAATCCTATAAACTACTACCTATTGTAACTCACTAGGTTTGGTTTCAAAGATTAATTTCGTGTTAGTCAAATTAGTGTTTAGCTCAGGGTTAACCCACCAGATCCTGAGCTAAACACTAATTTGACTAACACGAAAGGTTGTCAGTTAGGTTAGCTAGTAGTTTATAGGAGGCACAGACTTCAAATGGTGAATAAAAATTAAGAGATTGTATATAATTAGTTAGGCATTAAAATACTTTGTCGCATAATATTTAAAATCAGTGTTTATTTTACAATTGGTTGTTTAGTTTGGGGTAATTCTTGTATTGGAATTGTAAAATAAATTTGATTTATTGGTTTGGGTAGGAAATCGTATGTAAATATGACCAATTACTTTTGCTTTTTTTAAATTATTTAAAAATAAAGGGTCGTTACCTTAGTGAAAGGATGTTAATCCAGGGACCTTCCTCCAGAAATGTTTGGAAATTGATGGTCGAAAAGCGCCTGAATAAATGCATTTTTAGGACATCAATTTCCATTATTACTCCAATCGAACTACTAAAACTTATTTTCAATTTCTTGCAGGGGACAAGAGTTAAGGAGAGAAAAATTTTGAAGACCGTTCTTTTCAGACTGACTAGGGAAAAAGAGGGGGGGTGGAAAGAAAGAGAGGGGAACTTAAGTTGCAAAGCAATAAACCGCATCTGTGAAATATTTTTAATTTAAAGATTTCTTTTTGAAAGAATCAAATTTTCCCCCCAACATTATTTGCTTTTTTTTTTTGTTAAAATAACTTCGCTTTCCCAAGACGCGTTCTTTTCTTGAGTAAGGGTTTCGGAACCCCTGACTCCTTCTGAACACCACGCCATCGTCTGGTGCCTTCTAACGCAGCATTCCCAAACTTTAACGATTTGCAGCACCTTTTGAAGAATTAGAATTTTCTCACAGCATCCTACTCTAGTTTTATGTACATATTATTATTACTATGGACACTTTGCCACGCCTCTCACCTCCTCCTGCGGCACCCAGTGATCTGGGCAGTCATTCCAAGCTCGTCAGCTTGCGAGATCGAGATTCTCGCTCACGTGATCGGTTGTGACGTAGGCATGTCGCAAAGTAGCATTCTAATCTACTCGAACCTAGCCGCAAGATAAGTTCAGATTAAAACTTATTTTCAAACCAAAAACCCTCAATCTTCATTAAAAGTAAACATGGAATATCAAACAAGTTGTATTTCATGTACTTAAGTTGATCATCAAAAACCTCTTTTAAAACCATTAGTTCACAAATTGGAACATTTACTATAAGCTCTAAATATAATACAGCTAAGCCTACGCGAACCTCAAAATGCATTATTTAAGTCGATATTACCATGGGTATGCAAAAATTTTATAGTCTACATTATTTGCATTTGTTATAAAGGATGTCCCAAAATTAACGCAAGATTTGAATTTGCCGCCATTTTTGCAATAAATTGTGGGCAATCTTGAAAAAAGAACAATTTGGCAGCTGAGGGTCTAGGGTTATTACAAATGGAGCGTTTTCGATTCTGTAATGCGTTTTCATTATCGAACAATTGTTTGAAAAATAATGAAAGTTTGGGCGGGTCAAGCAGTTTACTGTTATTGGCGCTCGATATCGCAATTAGGTAATGTGCAGGTGGTTGTGGGATTGCTGACATAGACGTTTGACTTCAAATAACCCCATAGGGAGAAATCTAATGATGTAAAATCACACGATCTAGGGTATAATTCATATCACCGAAACGAGAGAGTACACGAACAAGAAATTCCTCATGCAGTGATTGAATTGTTTCGCTGGCTGTATAATAGCATAACACTCCATTCTTACTAACCCTAAACTCCCAGCTGTCAAATTGTTCTTTTTCCATGGCTGCCAACAATTCACAGCAAAAATTGTAGCAAATTCAAATCTTGCGTTAATTTTGGGACACCCTTTATTTTAAATGTGAAAACCAAAAGTAATCATGAGCAGCATTAACTGCATCAAAATAATACAAAACTAAGAATTGTAACTTCGTACTTAGCGCTGCGCCCCGGTAAGTAAATAAACATGGCCGACCGTGATTTACAGTAGAAGACCGTTATAACACACACCTTGGGACCAGAGCTTTTGCGTTATACAGGTTTTTGCGTTATATAGATCATTTCACAAATTTTGAAACTAGAGACGTACCGAGTAGCACTTTGGCCGAGTACCGAGTACTCAGCCTTTCACTACTCGGCCGAGTACTCGGCATTTCACTACTCGGCCGAGTTAACAAGTACCAATTATGTTTTAAGAAGAACCACTGACACACACGTGATCAATTTTGAACTTATTGGAATAGTAGTATAGACCTCTTTGTCCATATAAAAGTTTTTAAAACTAAATTCCTGCTGAAATTTAATTTCGCATTATTTAAAAAAATTTTGTTTACGCCAAAAATTTTACAAAAAAATTATTTTTAAAATTAAAAATAAATAAAAGGTATGATTGATCAAGTTGGAATTAAGACAAACTATACCAATCTATTTTAGTTCTAGTCCGCCAAACATAAATAATTTTTAAAAGCAAATGTGCAGGAACACTGCACACATGTGTTTCTGCATTAGAAGGAACGTCTTTATCGATGCATAAAATGTGAGCTAACAAATGTTAAGACATTCGACAAAAAAATCCTACTTTTGTCGGATGCCTTTAAATCTACAAGCTCACATTTTGTGCATTGAAAAAGGAATTTCCTGTAACGCCAAAACACGTGTCTGCAATGTTCCTGCACTATGCTTTTAATGTTGTTTTATTTCCCTTTTTTTTAAGCAAAGGAATTTTTATAATTCTTATAACTAATTTTTGTTTGTAGAAAAAATCTATTTTTTATGCAAAAATTTCATATTTTCTATACTCACCTTTTTTGCACAATTTTTAATAAATAAGTTTTATTAACTTTGGGGACATTAAAATAAAGATTTATTCCATTAAAGCATTAAAAACTTCATTATTCTCAAAATTTAAAACTGACTTGTAAAATGATTGCAGAATATTTAATATGCTTGCACTTTTTTATAAATTTTAATATCTGTCTTGGACAATATTCAATTTTTTGCAACTACTCGGTATTGGCCGAGTATCTGATCAAAATTTGGCCGGTTGACAGTCGCCTAGAGCGTTGTTCATTTTGAACCCTCCGCCCTCTTTAGAGTCTTTAACCACCTCGAAACTTATGAATAGGACAGAGAAGAGTTCCCGTAAGCCTCACCATGGGCGCCCATATAGGGTGCTGTTTAATAGGTAAATTTTTATCGACTGGTAAAATTAGTAAAATTTTGTTTTTTCAATTAATGTTTGAAAAGTTTTTTGTATATCGAACTCAATTTCAATAAATTTCGTATCAGCATTTCATATAGACTTTGTCATAACTGTGTTACATTTTATTGATTTGAATTTGTATTGGTTGAAATGTTCCACCCTTAGAATTCGTTGCAGTTGGATAAAATTGACATGACATGCATGTTAAATGAAAAAAAAATTGCAAGATAGATATTTTTTACTAGGATTATTTTACCATTAACCAGTGAAATGAAATTCCAATAACTTTTTGCTGATTAATAGTTAAATTTTTTTTTTACTGGTTAAATTAGTAAAATTTTGTTTTTCCAATTTATGTTTGAGGAGTTTCGTGTGTATCAAACTCAATTTCAACTCATTTTTTCAGCATTTTATATACACTTTGTCGTAACTCGGTTACATTTTATTGGTTTGAATTTGTATTGTACTAACATGCACGCTATGAAAATTTTTTGATGAATGAAAAATTTAATGAAAGACAACTTTAATTGTGTTATTGTATTAGGATGTTCAATTGAAACCGGTCAGTGTGTCCAACTTTGCATTAGACGTTTATGGCTCCATGTAGCTGTGTGTGTGGTGACCCCATGTATAGGTAGAGAGACTGATGCAAGTACAAAGTTTGACTTTACATAGTGACTATGTCTACATGAGGAAGGGAAGGTTGTCATTTAACTTATCGTTCACAACAGAACAGGCAAGTTCACAGGAAAATTCAACTCAAACACGGTCAGTGTGTCTAACTTTGCATTAGACATAAGACTTTGCAGTAGACGTTGCCCCTTACATCTAATGCCCAAGTTAGACACATTGACCGGGTTTCAGTTGAATGTCCCTGCGAACTCGCCTGTTCTGTTGTGGACGAAAAGTTGAGTGTCAACCTTCTCTTAGTCGTACAGCCACACTGTCGCTATATAAAGTCAAACTTTGTGCTTGCATCAGTCTCTCTACCAATACACGGAATCACCACACATGCAGCTACATGGATCCCCTTACGTGTTTTGCAAAGTTAGACACACTGATTGGGTTTCATTTGACGGCCCCTAATACAATAATTCAGGAAAAAGAATAAGTAGAGTTTGAAATTAGGTATTTTTCTTGATGTACCTCATAAACATTACTGAAAATTTTTTATTAATTAAAAAATAATTCTTAATTAAAAACTAAAACAAACAATACTAATAGGAAAAAAAGTATGGATCATCCAACTACTGGTAATTTTCTGGATGAAAAAGAAAAGTACAGTTGGCTCTCTGTTTAACGACACTCTATTTAACGACTTTCTCTATTCAACAACCGCTTTTCACCTTCCCAGATGGTCCACTGTAGTGTTAAAAGCATTCTATTTAAGGACAATTTTTTGTGGTCCCTTGAAAGTCGTTAAACAGAGAACCAACTGATACCAAAGACAGAAGCTGGAAAATTCACTATTGGAATTTAGACATTATTTAAACATGCTTTATGTAAATTAAAAAGATTTATCAAATTTGATGAAAAATGCAATTTATTGGTAGAACTATGCTAATCTTGCTATTTTTTAAAGCTAACTACAGTAAAGAGTAAATTAAGAACTTTTTTCCTTTGAAGCAAGTCTTGCAATTTTTCTTTTGTTAGGGGATAAGACAACTAATAAATTGTTTTTCAAAAAAGCAGAATATTTTATTATGTAAATTACTTTTAATGCAACACTATTAATATAAATAATTGAAAGAGACAGCTGTTGTAAATTATATTTCGAAACATATAGAAGGTTTTTATGACGTCAGATAAGTTATAATTTACTGCTGTGTGATGGCGTAAAGTGAAAAATAAATGTACGCCCCCATAAAAACATCTAGTGCTGGATATCCTGTAAAAATCAATATCCTGCATTCCTAAAGGAAAATAAGTAGCAGAGTTCTGTAATTATCAATATTTTATGTTCTTGCCACTGTATGCATAGTATCTCAACTAATAACTGACTGGAAATTCTAACATAATAAAAATTAGGCATCTTCTAAAAACAGCATATCAGTTAAAAATTTTGGCTCCTTAAGTCAGAAATTATAAAACCTTTGAGAACAATAAATCGTAACCTATTTTAAGAACTGTAGTACCTTATTGGTATTAATTTCTTTTTTACTTTATTAATGCATTTTGATTGTCAAAATGGTTCGAAATGTAGTTAACTTTTTTTTAGATTACAATTAGATTGATGTTAAGGAAAAAAATATAAAGATAAAAAATGAATGTCAATTAGGAATACAGTAAAACCTGTAAAGTTGACCACTTGTCTAAGTTGACCGCTTTTGTCAGGAACGGAATTAGTCCTATCTTATATAATGAAGGAAAACCTCTCTATCTTGACCACTAATATACACCAGCTTTGGTTTGGAGAAATGTAAAAAACTAGGGATGCACCGGATATCCGGTATCCGGCTGATTTTTTAACTATCCGGAACTATGAGGTATCCGATCCGTCAAACCACTCCGGATCCGGATATCCGACAGTTTTTTGCAGGATATCGGGCAGTTATCCGGTAAAAATGTGAGAGATATCCGTCGGGTATCCGAATCCGGCAGGTAAGGGGGCATCTGATATCCGGTATCCGGCAAAATCACTATCTGGTGCATCCCTAAAAAAAAACCTTTGTAAGTTGACCAACAGGCAAAAGCATTAAATTGTACTAGAGGTTTCATAAGTTATGCCTCAAATAAATAACCAGACATTTTAGAAAATCCTATGAATATTTATGTTTCCATCGAAAAACATTGGCCTGATGTTATGTCCCAGAAAATGCGCCAAACTTCAATAAGGAGTTATTTTGTTGAAAAGTAGATTATTACCATGGTTACAAATGTTCAAGAAAAAATCAAATGAAGAATTTGAGTAACTTTCAACTTATGAATTTTTAGGAATTGTTAATATCAAGTAAGTTGTTTTTCATCAGTAACGACACTTTTTTTTTTTTTTTTGATTGATTCACAGAAATTTTAAATTTGTATGATACTTTACGAGTCATTCTGGTAAATAATCTCTAAAAATATTTAAACAACATTTTTTCTTATTGTTTTAAAGTAATGTTAAACAATGAAAGTGAGTTTAAAGTATTCCAATTAGTTAAAATGAATGCATGAGACAAGAAATGACAAAAAAAAAAAAAAAAAAAAGAAAAAAATTTCCTTACTACCCTCTATAAGTTGACAACCTGTCTAGTTGATCATCAAAGTGCAAGTGGTCAACTTACACAGGTTTTACTGTAATTGCAATAGCAATATTTTCTCTTTTTTCCCTCCCAGCTATGCAACTCTTAAAATATCAAGAAATGTATAAAAAGGATAATTTCTTATTTTAAATAATGTATATTTTTTTAAATTAAGTTTTTAATTAGGAATTGTCACATACGTACGTTAAAAATCTTTTTAATCTATCTTTATTTATTCCAATTGCTCATTTTTTTAATGCAGTTAATGGTTTTAGCAAAAATCACAAAAAATAAATAAATAGTTGTTTAATATCTGCCTGCATAGCAAATTCTACCTTTTGCGTTAATGTTATAACACTAAAGAGTATGATAAACCTGTGGTCATTTTGACGATGAAAGATGCTAATTTTAAGTACTCTATTCTTGAGAACAATATAAAATTTTGACTGAAAATATTATAAAGGGTTCTCGAGTACATCTAATATTAACTTTTCTAAAGAAAATCGAAAAAAAGGGAACTTTTTAAAATCCTCACAAAATTACTTATTTTCCACGAAAACAAAATATAAATCAAGTAAAGCAAATGGCTAAATTTAACACCTAAATGAGGAAATCAGAATATTGTTAGCGGTTCAACCACGTACCAACAAATGAAAGTCGGAAAACGCTAGTTATGGTTCAACTTCATCCCAGCAATGCAAGAAACGAAATCCCGAGTTATGGTTCAATTTCACTCCAAGAATGCGACGAACGAAAACGTGAGTTATGGTTCTACTCCGCTCCAGTTATAGGGGAAAAGGAGAACACGATACATGGTTCAGATTAACTCCTATGGTTGGAGAAAGATGGAATGACGAATATGGTTCAACTACGCACGAAACTTGGGAGTGATATAAAACACCCTGTTTTGGTTCAATCGTGCACTGAATATAGGTTGCAGCAAATTTGCTCCTTTCTTTGGTGCAACGGTGGACGTAATTTTTAACAGTGTAGTGACGGCTAGAGTTTATTGGCTATGAATTAAACTTGTGTGATTAAGCGATGTAAGACGGATTTTTCAAATTTATTATGTATTATTTTAATGACGATTTTCCGAGAACTTATGTTTGCCAATGTACGTTTGAGGGGGGATACTCTAGTGGCGTGTGCCACTTGGTTCTTTACTCAGGGGAGCTTCTATTGATTGGTTTTATAACGTTTTGAAAAAAACGTTTTGACAAAACAGCAATGAAACTTTTTCAGTAGTGACTTTTTCCTGTACACCCAAATCTCTTTTTGTGCGGTAGATAGGGACAGCATGAAAAAAAAATCGCATAAAAAAAGTTCGTTCGTTTTATAAATAACTTTGTCCCTTTTATAAATACTATCGCCAATTTAGTCCCAATCTGATTGAAATTTTCACACACCGCACAAAAAAAGTTGCACGAAAAAAAAATCGCACAGAAAGAGGTTTGGATGTATTAAAATATTTGCAGGTCCTTACTTTCTGCTTGTTTTCAGAAAGAAGGCAATGACGGAGAAGAAGAGTTATCTAAATTTTAAAGTTTTTTTTTTTTTTTTTTAGAAAAATGAAAGAAATTACATTAGTAAAATTACATATGTGTGTGTTC